>NW_024711923.1:0-5737 GCF_018991925.1 Homarus americanus | reverse complement strand
GTCCTTTGTTATACTCGATCAGGGGCCTTTGTTATACTCGTCCAGGGGACTTTGTTATACTCGATCTAGGGCTTTTGTTATACTTGATCAGGGAACTTTCTTATACTCGACCAGGGGACTTTCTTATACTCGATCAGGGGACTTTGTTATACTCGATCAGGGGACTTTGTTATACTCGATGAGGGGACTTTGTTATACTCGATCAGGGGACTTTGTTATACTCGATCAGGAGAATTTGTTATACTCGATCAGGGGACTTTGTTATACTCGATCAAGGACTTTGTTATCCTCGATCAGGGGACTTTGTTATACTCGATGAGCGGGCTTTGTTATACTCCATCAGGGGACATTGTTATTGCCTTTTAGGGTCCTTTGTTATACTCGATCAGGGGCCTTTTTTATACTCGTTCAGGGGACTTTGTTGTACTCGATCTAGGGCCTTTGTTATACTTGATCAGGGGACTTTGTTATACTCGACCAGGGGACTTTGTTATACTCGATCAGGGGACTTTGTTATACTCGATCAGGGGACATTGTTATACTCGATGAGGAGACTTTGTTATACTCGATCAGGGGACTTTGTTATACTCGATCAGGAGAATTTGTTACACTCGATCAGGGGACTTTGTTATACTCGATCAAGGACTTTGTTATCCTCGATCAGGGAACTTTGTTATACTCGATGAGCGGGGTTTGTTATACTCGATCAGGGGACATTGTTATAGACTTTTAGGGTCCTTTGTTATACTCGATCAGATGGCCTTTGTCATACTCGTTCAGGGGACTTTGTTATACTCGACCAGAGGACTTTGTTATACGCGATCTAGGGCCTTTGTTATAGTTGATTCAGGGGACTTTGTTATACTCGATCAGGGGACTTTGTTATACTCGATCAGGGGGTTTGTTATACTCGATCAGGGAACTTTGTTATACTCGATCAGGTTGCCTTTGTTATAATTGTTCAGGGGACTTTGTTATACTCGATCAGGGGCCTTTGTTAAACTCGATCAGGGAACTTTGTTATATAACTCGATCAGGGCCTTTTCTTATACTCGATCAGGGCCTTTCTTATACTCGATCAGGGGACTTTGATATATACTCGATCAGGGACTTTGTTATACTCGATCAGGGACTTTCTTATACTCGATCTGGGGCCTTTGTTATACTTGATCAGGGCTTTGTTATACTCGATCAAGGACTGGATTTTTCTCGATAAAGGGTTTTGTTATACTCGTTGAGGGGGCTTTGTTATACTCGATCAGGGAAATTTTGTTATACTCGATCATGGGCCTTTGTTATACTCGATCAGGAAACATTATTATACTCGATGAGGGGACTTTGTTATACTCGATGAGGAGACTTTGTTATACTCGACCAGGGGAGTTTGTTCTACTCGACCAGGGGACTTTGTTATACTCGATGATGGGCCTTTGTTAAACTCGATGAGGGGCCTTTGTTATAATCGACCAAGGGACTTTGTTATACTCGATTAGGGGCCTTTGTTAAACTCGATGAGGGGCCTTTGTTATACTTGATCAGGCTACTTTGTTATACTCGATCAGGGGACTTTGTTATATTCGATGAGGGGGCTTTGTTATACTCGATCAGGGAACTTTGTTATACTGCATCAGGGGACTTTGTTTTACTCGATGAGGGGGCTTTGTTATACTCGATCAAGGGACTTTGTAATATTCGATCAGGGGCCTTTGTTATACTCGATCAGAGACGCTGTTATACTCGATCAGGGGACTTTGTTATACTCGACCTGGGACTTTGTTATACTCGATTTGGAGCCTTTGTTATACTTGATCAGGGGGCTTTGTTATACTCGATCAGGGGACTTTGTTATGCTCAATTAGGGGGCTTTGTTATACTCGATCAGGGAACTTTGTTATACTCGTTCAGGCGCTTTTGTTATATTTGATTAGGGGGCTTTGTTTTACTCGATCAGGGGCCTTTGTTATAATCGTTCAGGGGACTATGTTATACTCGAACAGGGGACCTTGTTATACTCGATCATGCGACTTTGTTATACTCGATCAGGGGATTTTGTTATATTCGATGAGGGACTTTGTTATTCTCGATCATGGGACTTTGTTATACTCGATGAGGGGCCTTTGTTATACTCGATGAGGGGACTTTGTTCTACTCGATCAGGGGACTTTGTTAGTTTCGATGAGGGGACTTTTTTATACTCGATCATGGGACTTTGTTATACTCGATGAGGGGCCTTTGTTATACTCGATCAGGGGCCTTTGTTATACCCGATCAGGGGACTTTGTTATAGTCAGAGACTTTGTTATACTCTATAGGGGCTTTGTTATACTTGATCAGGCTACTTTGGTATACTCGATCAGGGACTTTGTTATATTCGATGAGGCTTTGTTATACTCGATGAAGAACATTATACTGGATCAGGGGACTTTGTTTTTACTCGATGAGGGCTTTGTTATACTCGATCAAAGGACTGTAATATTCGATCAAGGGCGCGTATACTCGATCAGGGCCTTTGTTATACTCGATCAGGGGACTTTTGTTATACTTTGTTATACTCGATTTGGAGCCTTTCGGTATACTTGATCAGGGAACTTTGTTATACTCGATCAGGGGACTTTGTTATTCTCGATAAGGGGACTTTGTTATACTTGATGAGGGGCTTTGTTATCTCGATCAGGGAACTTTGTTATACTCGATCAGGGGCCTTTGTTATACTTGATCAGGGGACTTTGTTATACTCGATCAGGGTACTTTGTTATTCTCGATAAGGGGTTTTTTGTTATACTCGATCAGGGGGCTTTGTTATACTTAATCAGGGGGCTTTGTTATACTCGATCAGGGGACTTTGTTATTCAAGATAAAGGGGGCTTTGTTATACTCGATCAGTGGGCTTTGTTATACTCGATCAGGGGCCTTTGTTAAACTCGATCAGGGGCCATTGTTATACTCGCTCAGGGGACTTTGTTACAATCGATCAGGGGACTTTACCTCGATCAGGGGACTTTGTTATATACTCGATAAGGGGCTGTTATACTCGATTAAGGGAACTGTTGCTCTCGATCAGGGCCTTTGTTATACTCGACCAGGGGCCTCTGTTATACTCGATTAGGGGACTTTGTTATACTCGATCAGGGGACTTTGTTATACTCGAGCAGGGAGCTTTGTTATACTCGATCAGGGGACTTTGTTATACTCGATCAGGGGACTTTGGTATGCTTGATCTAGGGACTTTGTTATACTGGGCCAGGGGACTTTTTTATACTCGATTAGGGGACTTTGTTACACTCGATGAGGGACTTTGTTATACTCGACCAGGGCCTTTGTTATACTCGATTAGGGGACTTTGTTGTTCTCGATAAGGGGACTTTGTTATATACTCGATCAGAAGGCCTTTGTTTATACTCGATCAGGGAACTTTGTTATACTCGATGAGGAGGATTTGTTATTCTCGATCAGGGACTTTGTTATACTCGATCAGGGCTGTTATCCTCGATCAGGGAACTTTGTTTATATACTCGATGGGCAGGCTTGTTAGCATACTCGATCAGGAAAGTGTTATAGACTTTAGGTCCTTTGTTGCATACTCGATCAGGGGCTTTTGTTATATACTCGTTCAGGGACTTTTTGTATACTTTCGTAGCGGACATTTATACTTTCGATAGGGCGCTGTTATACTCGATCAGGGGACTTTGTTATACTCGATCAGGGGACTTTGTTATACTCGATGAGGGGCCTTTGTTATACTCGATCAGAGGCCTTTGTTATACTCGAGTAGGGGACTTTGTTATACTCGATCAGGAGAATTTGTTATACTCGATCAGGGGACTTTGTTATACTCGATCAAGGACTTTGTTATCCTCGATGAGCGGGCTTTGTTATACTCGATCAGGGGACATTGTTATAGACTTTTAGGGTCCTTTGTTATACTCGATCAGGGGACATTGTTATAGACTTTTAGGGTCCTTTGTTATACTCGATCAGGGGCCTTTGTCATACTCGTTCAGGGGACTTTGTTATACTCGACCAGAGGACTTTGTTATACGCGATCTAGGGCCTATGTTATAGTTGATTCAGGGGACTTTTTTATACTCGATCAGTGGACTTTGTTATACTCGATCAGGGGACTTTGTTATACTCGATCAGGGGGGTTTGTTATACTCGATCAGGGAACTTTGTTATACTCGATCAGGTTGCCTTTGTTATAATTGTTCAGGGGACTTTGTTATACTCGATCAGGGGCCTTTGTTAAACTCGATCAGGGGCCTTTGTTATACTCGATTAGGGGACTTTGTTATACTCGATCAGAGGACTTTGTTATACTCGATCAGGGGGTTTTGTTATACTCGATCATGGAACTTTGTTATACTCGATCAGGGGCCTTTCTTATACTCGATCAGGGGCCTTTCTTATACTCGATCAGGGGACTTTGTTATACTCGACGAGGGGAGTTTGTTATACTCGACCAGGGGACTTTGTTATACTCGATGAGGGGCCTTTGTTAAACGAGATGAGGGGCCTTTGTTATACTCGATAAGTGGACTTTGTTATACTCGATTAAGGAACTTTGTTATACTCGATCAGGGGGCTTTGTTATACTCGATCAGGGAACTTTGTTATACTCGATCAGGGGACTTTGTTATACTCGATCAGGGGACTTTGTTATACTCGATCAGGGGACTTTGTTGTTATACCTCGATCAGGGACTTTGTTATACTCGATGAGGGGCCTTTCTTACACTCGATCAGAGGCCTTTGTTATACTCGATCAAGGGACTTTGTTATACTCGATCAGGAGACTTTGTTATACTCGATCAGGGGACTTTGTTATACTCGAGCAGGGAACTTTGTTATACTCGATCTGGGGCCTTTGTTATACTTGATCAGGGTCCTTTGTTATAATCGTTCAGCGGACTTTGTTATTCTCGATCAGGGGACTTTGCTATACTCGATCAGGGGACTTTGTTATACTCGATCAGGGGAGTTTGTTATGATTCTACCAGGGGACTTTGTTATACTCGATCAGGGGACTTTGTTATACTCGATTAGGTGACTTTGTTATACTTGATCAGGGGACTTTGTTATTCTCGATAAGGGGGACTTTGTTATAGTCGATGAGGGGGCTTTGTTATACTCGATCAGGGAAATTTTGTTATACTCGATCATGGGCCTTTGTTATACTCGATCAGGGCACTTTGTTATACTCGATCAGGGGACTTGTTATATCGACCTGGGACTCTTGTTATACTCGATTTGAGCCTTTGTTGCTATACTCCTGGATCAGGGGCTTTGTTATGTACTCGATCAGGGGACTTTGTTATGCTCAATTAGGGGGCTTTGTTATACTCGATCAGGGAACTTTGTTATACTCGTTCAGGCGCTTTTGTTATATTCGATTAGGGGGCTTTGTTTTACTCGATCAGGGGCCTTTGTTTTAATCGTTCAGGGGACTATGTTATACTCGAACAGGGGACCTTGTTATACTCGATCAGGGGACTTTGTTATACCCGATCAGGGGATTTTGTTATATTCGATGAGGGACTTTGTTATTCTCGATCATGGGACTTTGTTATACTTGATGAGGGGCCTTTGTTATACTCGATGAGGGGACTTTGTTCTACTCGATCAGGGGAATTTGTTATACTCGATCAGGGGACCCTGTTACTTTCGATGAGGGGACTTTTTTATACTCGATCATGGGACTTTGTTATACTCGATGAGGGGCCTTTGTTATACTCGATCAG
>NW_024711922.1:0-8771 GCF_018991925.1 Homarus americanus | reverse complement strand
GTGTGTGATCTACTAGTGTGTGAGGAGAGTGTGATATACTGGTGTGTGAGTAGTGTGTGATCTACTGGTGTGTGAGGAGTGTGTGATCTACTGGTGTGTGAGTAGTGTGTGATCTACTGGTGTGTGAGGAGTGTGTGATCTACTGGTGTGTGAGTAGTGTGTGGTCTACTGGTGTGTGAGGAGTGTGTGATCTACTGGTGTGTGAGTAGTGTGTGGTGTACTGGTGTGTGAGGCGTGTGTGGTCTACTGGTGTGTGAGTAGTGTGTGGTCTACTGGTGTGTGAGGAGTGTGTGGTCTACTGGAGTGTGAGGAGTGTGTGGTCTACTGGTGTGTGAGGAGTGTGTGATCTACTGATGTGTGAGGAGTGTTTGATCTACTGGTGTGTGAGGAGTGTGTGGTCTTCTGGTGTGTGAGGAGTGTGTGGTCTACTGGTGTGTGAGGAGTGTGTGGTCTACTGGTGTGTGATCTACTGGTGTGTGAGTAGTGTGTGATCTACTGGTGTGTGAGGAGTGTGTGGTCTACTGGTGTGTGAGGAGTGTGTGATCTACTGGTGTGTGAGGAGTGTGTGATCTACAGGTGTGTGAGTAGTGTGTGATCTACTGGTGTGTGAGGAGTGTGTGATTGTTACGAACCCCTCCACCCAGCACTACGAACCACGCCATCTATTGTCTTGATCTACTTACCCAGCACCACGAGCAACGCCATCTAGGGACGAGACACGAGTATGACTCGTCTTAGTTACCATTCCGGGGTTTCCCTTCTCCATATCCTGGTTTTTGCGTCACTTCCTCCCAGTCTTCTTTGTGAGCTCCAATTCGAGGAGAGAGAACTTGGCTCTGGGAAGTGACCACAGGATCATCTATCCTCTAAACCTGCGGCGTAGTGACTACCTACCGTCTTCTACAATACTCAGCCTTACTCGTCAGCCATCTCAGCTCCTCACTTAAGTATTTGTATTTTGTATTGCCTCCCCCACGTCCACTTGCTTCAAAATTGTTTATGTTGTATTAATATGTATATACTGTTAATGTTTAGGTTAAGTTTGGTTAAGGGTAATTTATAAGCTGAATATTTTGTTAAGGGATTTATGGTACTTTATTATACACAACGAAAACTCGCATCCTTTGTCTACCCTTTTATTGTCCGATTGTCTTTGTTTTTGTTTTTTTGTTACCTGTTGGGATCTGGGTAGACGTGTAACTATATTCTAAATCCCCAACTCGTAACAAATGGCGACCGTGACAGGACTCGACCTTAAGTACCATATTCCTTCCCCCCTAGTTACTCATTGTTAATTATTCCTCCCAGTCACTTCTGTTCACAATTGCTTTACGGTGGTTTAAAGTTTCCTTCATATGTGTGTGCATATATTGGTATTATCGTACAGTAAGAGTGACAGACGTAGGATATTAGGTTCCAAGTGTCATAAGGCTTACCTGTTATTACACGTGGCAGTCGTGTAGTAAGTCTTATCGAGTGTAGGGAAGAATCCGGATCTGTTTAATGCCGTACCCTCACTCCAGAGTAGGCTGTTCCATAGTCACTAGTTTACGGTGAAGTGATATCTTGGGACGCCCCGCTCTACCAGGACCCCATAATTATAAAGCCTCCATTATTGTTCTTCTCATTATCTCATTCGGGGTCAATCATACCATTTATCAGGGTTGTTAATCCGGATCTTTATATTAATGCCGTAATACGCCCTTCCTCTTTCAAGTATATCAGGGTTGTTAATCCGGATCTTTATATTAATGCCGTAATACGCCCTTCCTCTTTCAAGTATCTAAGGGTTGTTAATCCGGATCTTTATATTAATGCCGTAATACGCCCTTCCTGCTTACTCAAGGGTTGTTAATCCGGATCTTTATATAAATGCCGTAATACGCCCTTCCTGTTTCAAGTATCTTAGGGTTGTTAATCCGGATCGTTATATTAATGCCGTAATACGCCCTTCCTCTTTCAAGTCTCTTATCCTTATCTAAGGATCTTCTCAGAAGAACAATATTCATAAGTGTAATTTCCCTAGGTATAACTTGGTTAGTTTCCGGGACTTTCTGGTTATCCACTGCCGTGATATTTTCTAGGGTTATCCACTTATCTTATCTTTTGACCATTAGTTAATTTATCCTATTTTCTTAACAATGGCCACCTCAGGTTTTGATCTCCAGGATTTTATTGAAAATCCTTCCGTAGCTAAATTACGTGTTAATATCCTGAAGAAAGAATGGAAAGAAATAGCCAACTATTACAATATCCCATTTTCACAGCAACTGACTAAGGAAATGTTAAAAAATCATGTGATTGAAGTGCTGGTTCAACATGAAGTTTTAAAAGAATCCGCTGTTAACAGATTAACGCCCATGTCCAAGAAACTTCAACCACTATCCACCACCCCTCCTCACTCAGAAGTTGCTTCAGGTCTGGCTAGCCCTCAAGAAAAAACACAAAGAATAGACGCTTTAGAACTAGAACGAGCTAGGTTCGAGTTCCAAATCAAAATGAAAGAACTTGAGTTGGAACAGGCCAAGTTGGAGCAGGAGGAAAAGTTGGAACAGGCCAAGTTGGAACAGGCCAAGTTGGAGCAAAAGTTGGAGCATGAGGGAAGGTCGGAACAGGCCAAGTTGGAACATGAGGAAAGGTTGGAACAGGCCAAGTTGGAGCAGGCCAAGTTGGAGCAGGAGGTTAAACTGAAAGAACTACAGGTGAGAGAGATAGAAGTCACCTTAACATCGGAGTTTAAATCAAAAGAAGTGGCATTAAGAGAGAAACTAGCTGCTTTTAACCCTGCTAATGCTTCTTCCCTTGTTCCCGGGTTTGATGAATCCGATATGGACGGGTCATTTAGGACTTTTGAGAAAATAGCCGGGAAGAATGAGTGGCCAAAGGACCAGTGGGTGTCAGTGTTAGTTCCTAAATTATATGGTAAGGCTCGTAGAGTTTATAACTGTTTAGACCAGACTGATGACTATGATAACGTAAAAAAGAATATCCTCACCTCTTATGCTATCACGCCAGATGGATACCGGCAGAAGTTTCGTAAACTAACCAAACCATTTTCCCACACCTTTGTTGAGTTTGCTCAAGAAAAGCTTAGGATTTTTAAGAAGTGGTTAGAGGTTACAGAGACCTCCACATTTCAGGATTTGTTAAATTTGGTAGTCCTGGAGGAGTGGAAGAGCAAGATACCATTTCACATCTTGAAGCATGTGGAGGAGCGTGGAGAGGTTAATTTAGGGCGTGCGGCTGAGCTGGCTGATGCGTACGCCTTGCTGGTGGAGTCACTGGGCAGTAGAGAACGTGGTACTTCCCGACATGTTAGGTCCTCCTCTGATGATAACCTTGGGGCGTGAGTGGTAGGTCGAAAGGTCCCACACCTACCCCCCCTGATGCAACCAAGTTTACTTGTTCTTACTGTTAAAACCCAGGCCATACGATCCAGACTTGTAAACACCCAAAGTGTCGAATTGCTAAAAGTAGTTCCCTGGATCCCAAATCCAAACCAATAGCAACCACCAATGTGGAAAGGCCCCATCAGGATCTCTTCTCTTCATTCACCTATGAGGGAAAAATTTCAATCATAGAGGGGTCTCGTTCTTTCCCTATTCGTATACTACGTGATACGGGCGCAGCACAATCTATCCTCCTGTTTAACGTCATTCCTGATATATCTACCGCATTTACTAATGAGAGTGTTCTAATTTCAGATCTCTCATCCTTTAGCTAAAGTGCACCTCCAATGTCCCTTGATTACTGGGGAAGTGCAAATAGCCATTAGGAAAGACCCAATGCCTGTGTGCGGCATTCATTTATTTTTGGGGAATGACTTGGTAGGAGATCTAGTGGTTCCTAACATAAAGACAGTCGACTCTCCCTTACCTGTCAACTCCACCACTGACCTTAAAGAAACTATTCCTCATCTTTTCCCATCTTGTGCTGTCACCCGGTCACAGAGTGTGCGAAATGGGCCCTCTTCATCTGAAACCACCTCCAATATCTTCCTACCCACAGAACATCTGTACAATAAGACCATTAGTAAGGATGAGCTCGTTAAAGCCCAACAATCTGATCCATCTTTGAATAAACTTCATCATGCAGCAGTTGAGGGTAAAGATTTTAACACCCTTCCGTGTTTGTATTATCATGAAGGGGTTTTGATGAGGGCCTATAGGCCCCCTGAGCTTGCCCATCTAGACACGTGGTCTGAAATACATCAAGTGGTAATTCCCTCCTCAGTCAGACCAGCATTAATTGCCCTTGCCCATGATGGTATTTCAGGACATTTGGGAATCCTGAAAACATATAAAAAGCTCCTCCAACACTATTATTGGCCTGGACTTAGGAAGGATGTGTCAAAGTACCTAAAATCTTGTCATATTTGTCAAATGGTAGGAAAACCAAATGAAAGTATACCAGCAGCTCCCATTAAGCCCATCCCAGTATTTTCTACACCATTTGAAAAGATTGTTGTGGATTGTGTGGGCCCATTACCAAAGACTAAGAAGGGAAATCAATTCCTGCTCACAGTTATGGATACCAGTACACGTTATCCTGAGGCTTTTCCCCTTAAAAGCATCACTTCAAAAAACGTAATCAAACATCTTTTGCACCTTTTCACTTCAGTGGGCATTCCTAAAGAGATCCAATCCGATCAGGGCACCAATTTTACGAGCAATCTTTTCAAACAGGTGATGAAAGACCTCAGTGTGGACCATTGTACATCTTCGGCTTACCACCCACAATCCCAAGGTTGCTTGGAACGGTTCCATCAAACTTTCAAATCAATGCTCAAAAAATACTGTATAGAACACCAAAAGGAATAGGATGAAAGCATAGACTTGTTACTCTTTGCCATCAGGGAATGTCCCCAGGAGTCATTGGGTTTCTCCCCGTTCGAGTTACTATATGGAAGACAAATTAGGGGACCCCTTAAAATAGTAAAGGAGCAGTGGTTTGACACTCCATCTATTAAGCCCGCAACAGTTTCCCAATACATTGACACTTTACGGGACAAATTAACTGAAGTCCGAACCATTGCTCAGTCAAACTTAAAAAAAGTCCAAGAAAAAATGGTGAAGTCCCAACCTAAATTAGTTAAAAGATCATTTTCTCCAGGTGACAAAGTGTTACTCTTTCTACCCATTCCAGGCTCTCCCCTTAAAAGCAAGTTTACTGGTCCCTATATAGTTGCTGATAAACTATCTCCCCTCAACTATATAGTCCATACTCCAGATCGCCGAAAAGATTCACAACTTGTTCACATTAATCTCATGAAACTTTACCATTCCAGGCAGTCAGAGGAAGACATCCCAGAGGCTATAAGCCAACCTGTATTGCATACGGTTTTGTCAGGGCCGGAGCCGGAGACAGATGACATGGACCTATTGGAGAATTTAGACTTCCCTCTACCTAAAGAAAACCCTGCTAACAGTCACATACTCAACAACTTGGATGAGTATTTTTCTGTTCTGAATCCATCTCAAGCAAAAGATCTCACTAAGTTATTATCAAAATTTCCTAAAGTCACGTCAGACCTCCCAGGGTTTTGCAATATACTTAAACATGATATTAAGCTAATCTCAGATGATGTACAACCCATTAGGCAATCAGCATATCGACTAAATCCACAAAAAAAAGAGATTATGAAAAAGGAGGTAGATTTTTTGTTAAAACATAACTTAGCTGAGCCTAGTACCTCCCCCTGGGCTTCACCTTGCCTTCTCATTCCAAAACCCGATGGCACTTTTCGTTTCTGTACCGATTATCGTAAAGTGAACCAGGTCACTGTCTCAGACTCCTACCCTTTACCTTTGATTGAAGATATAATAGACAGCATAGGCTGTGCAAAATTTATCAGTACCGTGGACCTATTGAAAGGATATTACCAAGTGGGACTCACGGATAGGGCAAAAATAATCTCGGCATTTATAACTCCATTTGGTCTTTTTCAATATTTGGTTATGGCGTTTGGCTTTTCTAATGCTCCGGCCACATTCCAGAGGGCCATCAACTACCTTATTCATGACCTAGGTGGGACGTTCGCCTACCTGGATGACCTGGTGGTGGTGTCGGACAGCTGGGACGAACATCTGGTGCGTTTGGAGATACTGTTTGCACGACTGCAAGAGACTGGATTCACCATAAACCTGGCTAAATCTGCTTTTGGCCGGGCCTCAGTGACTTACCTGGGACATATCGTTGGGCATGGTATGGTGAGACCCAAGGACGCAAACGTTAGAGCCATCTTGTCCTTCCCCACTCCAAGGACGAGGAAGGAACTCATGCGCTTCCTGGGGATGTGCGGCTACTACCGTCGGTTCTGCAGTAACTTCTCCAGCGTGGCCGGACCCCTCACAGACCTTACCAGTTCTGCGGTCCCTTACATCTGGAACCAGAAGTGCGACCAGTCTTTCCACCGCCTCAAAGCCTTCCTTGCCTCCAAGCCTGTAGTCCACCCCCCTGACTACACCTTGCCCTTCCATCTGCAAATCGACGCTAGTGGTGTCGGAGTTGGGGCTGTGCTCCTACAACCCGACCCAACCACTGATGTCCTTCACCCTGTGGCATATTACTCCGCCAAGTTGAAAAAACATCAGACCAACTACTCGACCATAGAGAAGGAGGCCCTGGCTCTGGTGTTGGCAATAAAGAAGTTTGAATGTTACCTCCAGTCTTGCCCACAAACAACCCTAGTCTTCACCGACCATAACCCACTCACGTTCATCCAAACCAACAAGACCTCCAACCAGCGAATCCTCCGCTGGGCTCTCCTCACCCAGCCCTATAATCTACAAGTCCGGCACATAAAGGGGGTGGACAACCTGATTGCAGAATCCTTATCCCGAGCTCCAGTGGAAATGCAGCAGCTACTCTCCAGACGCACCAGGTGATCACCTCCTTTGCACCACGAGCAACGCCATCTAGGGACGAGACACGAGTATGACTCGTCTTAGTTACCACTCCGGGGTTTCCCTTCTCCATATCCTGGTTGTTGCGTCACTTCCTCCCAGTCTTCTTTGTGAGCTCCAATTCGAGGAGAGAGAACTTGGCTCTGGGAAGTGACCACAGGATCATCTATCCTCTAAACCTGCGGCGTAGTGACTACCTACCGTCTTCTACAATACTCAGCCTTACTCGTCAGCCATCTCAGCTCCTCACTTAAGTATTTGTATTTTGTATTGCCTCCCCCACGTCCACTTGCTTCAAAATTGTTTATGTTGTATTAATATGTATATACTGTTAATGTTTAGGTTAAGTTTGGTTAAGGGTAATTTATAAGCTGAATATTTTGTTAAGGGATTTATGGTACTTTATTATACACAACAAAAACTCGCATCCTTTGTCTACCCTTTTATTGTCCGATTGTCTTTGTTTTGTTTTTTTGTTACCTGTTGGGATCTGGGTAGACTTTTAACTATATTCTAAATCCCCAACTCATAACAGTGATCTACTGGTGTGTGAGGAGTGTGTGATCTACTGGTGTGTGAGTAGTGTGTGATCTACTGGTGTGTGAGGAGTGTGTGAGTAGTTTGTGATCTACTGGTGTGTGAGTAGTGTGTGATCTACTGGTATGTGAAGAGTGTGTGATCCACTGGTGTGTGAGGAGTGTGTGGTCTACTGGTGTGTGAGGAGTGTGTGGTCTACTGGTGTGTGAGGAGTGTGTGATCTACTGGTGTGTGAGGAGTGTGTGGTCTACTGGTGTGTGAGGAGTGTGTGAGGAGTGTGTGATCTACTGGTGTGTGAGGAGTGTGTGATCTACTGGTGTGTGAGGAGTGTATGGTCTACTGGTGTGTGAGCAGTGTGTGATGTACTGTTGTGTGAGTAGTGTGTGGTGTACTGGTGTGTGAGTAGTGTGTGGTGTACTGGTGTGTGAGTAGTGTGTGGTCTACTGGTGTGTGAGGAGTGTGTAATCTACTGGTGTGTGAGTAGTGTGTTGTCTACTGGTGTGTGAAGAGTGTGTGGTCTACTGGTGTTTGAGGAGTGTGTGAGGAGTGTGTGATCTACTGGTGTGTGAGGAGTGTGTGATCTACTGGTGTAAAGAGGAGTGTGTGATCTACTGGGGTGTGTAAGGAGTGTGTGGTCTACTGTTTTGTGAGGAGTGTGTGATCTACTGGTGTGTGAGGAGTGTGTGGTCTACGGGTGTGTGAGGAGTGTTTGGTCAACTGGTGTATGAGGAGTGTGTGAGGAGTGTGTGGTCTATTGGTGTGTGAGGAGTGTGTGATCTACTGGTGTGTGAGGAGTGTGTGATCTACTGGTGTGTGAGGAGTGTGTGGTCTACTGGTGTGTGAGTAGTGTGTGATCTACTAGTGTGTGAGGAGTGTGTGATCTACTGGTGTGTGAGGAGTGTGTGGTCTACTGTTGTGTGAGAAGTGTGTGGTCTACTGGTGCGTGAGGAGTGTGTGGTCTACTGGTGTGTGAGGAGTGTGTGATCTACTGGTGTGTGAGTAGTGTGTGAGGAGTGTGTGATCTACTGGTGTGTGAGTAGTGTGTGATCTACTGGTGTGTGAGGAGTGTGTGGTCTACTGGTGTGTGAGGCATGTGTGATCTACTGGTGTGTGAGGAGTGTGTGATCTTCTGGTGTGTGAGGATTGTGTCATCTACTGGTGTGTGAGGAGTGTGTGAGTAGTGTGTGATCTACTCGTGTGTGAGTAGTGTGTGATCTACTGGTGTGTGAGGAGTGTGTGAGTTGTGTGTGATCTACTTGTGTGTGAGGAGTGTGTGATATACTGGTGTGTGAGTAGTGTGTGGTCTACTGGTGTGTGAGGAGTGTGTGA
>NW_024711921.1:0-15986 GCF_018991925.1 Homarus americanus | reverse complement strand
AGTAAACACTGCTCCCTACACTGTCACTATGCTGAAATGAACTGTAGTTTGAGCTGATCCCCATCTAAGTTATTATATGTCTTATTTGTGTCACTTATGTCACTTGTATATTATTTGTAATTCGTAACCCATTCCCCAAATATGTAACTGTATATTTTCAGCCTTCTGGCTGCCAAGCTCTTTCAATAAACCGTTAATTATTATTATTATTATTATTATTATTTATATGTTGGTCCATACCAACTCACTCCCCTGAACCCTCCTCCCCACCGGACTATCAACAAGTTCTTGCCATAAGGTACTATCTCATTTGGCAAAGGAATGGAACCAGTGATGAATAGTGGTGAACAGTGCTTAACTCAGTGAAAAACAACGCGGCAGTTGAGTCTTACCCAAGCTAGCTAACCACCTTCACACAGTGAGGTCCCAGGTACCCGGTTATACTTCCCCTGAGACTCCACGATAGAGAGGCCTGGGACCACACCTCACCCACTTGAATGAGTGAGTCATGTGGACCACGTGGTGTCCCCAAGATGCTACGACACCACGTAGTGAATGTTTTGCTACAGCATCATCATGTGAAGTTCCTCATAACACCATCTGTGAGGTAACTGCTACATCATCAGGCCCCTCATAACGCCATCTGTGAGGGAGTTACTACACTACGTGTCTGGTGTTCAACACCTCACCTTACATGATCTACGCGTGCAAACATTAATCTGTATGTTCACTGTGTGCTCCTTCACCTTTCTCTAATGAGGGCTTTTGTTAAACCACCAATGTATGATGTACTAAGTCATTTGTGTCCAATGTATATTTTCGAAAAGCCCTTGTTTGGGGAAGGTAGGAGAGAGTAGTCGTCATTATTGTACAAGCCACATTATTTATTTCTATATATAAGTAATGCAGGCTGGTTTTTAAATACCTCAATCCCCTAACGGTGCCGTTTGTATATTAAGAAATACCGAAGCCATACAGTACAACACCAGCGAATATGAAGTATCACTGTAACCGGCAACTGTTACTCACTCATACCTACATACATATAGAGAGTCTTTACAGAATGATAGCAGACACGAGGAAGACGAACAACAAGAGGAGAAGAGTTAGAAGAAAATCAACTTCAAGCCAAGAAGAAGAATACCAAGACATTTCCTCCAAACAAGAAAACAACACACACAATCAAGCCGACCAAACACTGAGAAACCATGGCGGAACCCAACATGCACCGGACGCTTGACCTGACTCTATCCTGCCGCATCCAGGCGAGTTGCTGCTTAAAGTCCCTCACGCAAGCGCTGTTTAGCCACTGCACCTATTCTCTCCTCCTAAAATTCACTTCAATCCCCCCTGCCACTAGCATGTTATGTATGTATGTATGTATGTATGCATGAATGATAACTGCAACTTTGCGTATTAAAACTCATTACTCTTACCGAAGTAATATAGTGCGTGGTTATGTTATGTCATGTTAGGATAGATTATAAACTACATTGGGTTACATTTCGTGAGGTTCGGTGACGCTACAGGAAGTTAGGTGAGGTACCTGGAGGTTAGGTGAATGTTGACTGACTGACTGACTGACTGACAATTACTAGGAAGTGGTTCCAACACGTTCACGCACAACCTATACTCATACCACAAGTCCAGAATTAGAGAGGATCAT
Source organism: Homarus americanus (assembly GCF_018991925.1). Lineage (NCBI taxonomy): Eukaryota > Metazoa > Arthropoda > Malacostraca > Decapoda > Nephropidae > Homarus > Homarus americanus. Next base: position 14,320 of record NW_024711921.1, on the reverse strand, counting down.
GTTATTGGATATATTTTCAACGATTTACTCAGTGTCTAACCAACTCTTTAGCGATTTAAATGTGGACCTAAAAGTAGGTCCGTATATTTGTTTGTCGTGGTGGTGGTGGTGGTGGTGGTGGTGTGCGCCCGTCCATCAGGTTGATTAACCACCAAAACCATAAAGGGTGCGGCCTTGCCGTTTCAGGGCATACACCACATCCATGGCGGTGACGGTCTTCCTTTTTGCGTGCTCGGTGTAGGTGACGGCGTCACGGACGACGTTCTCCAGAAACACCTTGAGGACGCCGCGGGTCTCCTCGTAGATGAGGCCGGATATACGTTTAACACCTCCACGCCGAGCTAGACGACGAATGGCGGGCTTGGTGATACCCTGGATGTTGTCACGAAGCACCTTACGATGACGCTTGGCGCCACCCTTTCCAAGTCCCTTGCCGCCTTTGCCTCGTCCAGTCATGTTGTTGTGGTTGCTACTACAGGTGGTCCTGGTGTGGCTTCGCCCACGGTTTGGTGGGAGTAGGTGGCGTGCTGTGGACGCAGCGGTAGTATCGTTCATCCAAGGCCGTCCCTCCCTCTTGGAGGTGGGGCGTAGCTTGCGGATGACGCATGCGGCACTCGTGGCCAATGAGGTGGCCACTGAGGTGGAGAATGTCTGTATATAAGCCCGCCCGCCTGCCGGGCCGCCCCGGCCACTCATCACATCGCTCCTGAACGAAGAAGACCTCTCAACAAGACCTCCTGCTGGACCCGGAACTCTGAAGACCGCCCTCTCCTTGTACCATTGTTGGCCATCTTCCCGGACCGGACCACCCACGACTGTCATCGTCCACAACAACTCACGAGCGTTCTCGGTTTATCGAGCATTAGCTTGCCCTCCCCACTGGTGGTGTGAGTGACCCACACTCCAGCTGGAGAGCAGTTATAGCGCGATATTCCCGGCGTGGTTTGAGCTCTTTTCCTTCTACTACCATTTTTCCTTTTTCGCTCTGGCCTAGGGACCTGCACCCTCAAAAGTGTATTCGTCCTGCGGTCCCCCCTGTAACTGTTCACCTCCCTCCCAGGAGATTGTGAACACGGAAGGGGGTCGGAGCAAAACCCTCCCCAGCCGAGTCTTTCCAGGAAAACCGTGATCGTGCGGGTCCACCTGGAAAGAGGGTCGCAATCCTTATCCTTCCCAAATAGGCACACTTAGCTCACGTCTATAAGTGAGCAGTCACATACACTAGGAAGTAGGCTTCCCCAATCGGGGCTCCGTGAGAGAAGCTCAGGAACCACTCTACGACCACCAGCTAGTGGGGAGTGCTGTAATTCCTTTGCTGTTTACTCAACCGGAATAGGTAGGATCTAAAACAACAACAACAACAACAACAACAACAACAACAACCCGGTTATGGAGCGCGTACGCCCTCCTAACCGCGATCCCCGCCTGAACCGCCAACCTGACGACCCGAACCACGACAGGCTTCGCACAGAGAAAGCAGACCAGTTACGCGCCTTCAACGAAGCCCTGAAAAGCAGGAACTCTGCCACCACCTCCAACAACTCCACCACCACCACCACCTCCACCACCACCACCACTGCTACCGCTACTGAGGACAATTGGACGAAGGTAGAAAATAAGAAACGCCGACGTGCCTTTTCGGGAAACGATTGCCGTCAAGCAGCCCCCAAGGCACCCATCACCACCACCAGCTCACCTCCAACGACACTGCCAAAATTCCGGATCACGAAAACGGACGCAAAAACAACATATGCCGCCGTCACAGAGATGGAAAAGCAAAACCCACTGGCCAAGTTCTCAGTGCGGCCCAACCTAAAGGGGGAGATGATCGCTCACCCCAAAGACAAGAACTCCGCCACCACCCTCGACACTTACCTACAAAACACCACCACCATTACTTCAACCAAGCTAGACCCCGCCCAGAAACTGATGAAGTCGGTAGTCCTCCGGTACCCAAAGGAACTACCTCTCGAACCCCTGGAGAACCACCCGAAGATCCTAAAAGCCGAGAGATGCTCTCCCCTGTCCGACAAGACGGCCACCACGAAACAAGTCCTCATAACGCACTACGGCTCACCCCCAGCACCATAGACCTCAAAACCTGGGGGATCTACGAAGTGAGGCCCTTCGTCCCAGAGCCCCTGCGATGCTTCAGATGCCAGAAATACGGGCACCATCAGACAAGGTGCACGTACAGGGAAATCTGCGCAGTCTGCGCACAGAAGCACGGCACACAGTCCTGCCTCACCAAACTGAAAAATGGGGAAAAAATTGCCCCCAAGTGTGCCAACTGCGGGGGCAAACACCACGCCTGGAATCCTGGATGCTCCGAGAGAACAAAGAGGGTCCAGGCAAACCGACCAGCAGCAAGACCGGCCCCCACCGCCCACACACCAGCCCCACCAAGTACCTTCGTGTGGGGAACCCAAAGGCCCAAACAACAAAGACAACCTCCTCAGCCAGTCAACACCCAAAGTGCAGCCCAGTTTCCTGGCCTCACTACAGCCACACCTCAGCCACCCAAGCAGCAGAGAACGACAACCACGAGAAAGACAAAAGAAGCACACACCAAGGCACCAGAAGGAATGATACACATATCAGACCTAGCCAATGTACTGACGACCTTCGCGGAGGGCCTAGCCGGACTACTGGGCCACAAGATCCAACCCACACAGCTCCAAATACTCATGGGGAGCGTCCTCGGGCAAGTCGCCACAGCTCCAGCCACCTCAGTGGAGGAAGCCACGCCGGTCCGCACACGAGTAACAGCCGAGGCACACTCTACACCGAAGAAGGCCACCAGAGAACCCAAGACACCGACAGCTCCCAAGATACCGACAGCTCCCAGAAAGAAACTGGACGTTTCAACTCCCCTGAACCGAACCACGGCCCAGAAGGCAAAAACCACAGAACACGAAGACATGGACCTGATTCAGTTGGAATCGAACTTGGACATCTCCATCGAGGACCACCAGAAGTCCCCGATGAAACAGTGGTGGAAAACGTCAGCACCCTGAACATCCTAACATGGAATGCCCAGGGCATCAAAAACAAGAAACACCTCCTACAAGAAGCAGCAGCCAAGGACAAGCTTGACATCATACTCCTACAAGAAACACTTCTACAAGAACACCACTGTTTCAAATTCAGCGGTTACAAGACATACAGGAGGCATTTCACGCAGGCGTCAACAAGAGGATGTATGATCTTGGTCAAGTCAAGCATACCCTCCGCCGATGTCACGCAGCAATTTCCATGTGGGGAAAACATCGAGACACAGGCCGTCAAAGTAACCCTCCAAGAACGGGAATTAACTGTTCATAACATCTACAAGAACCCAAGGGGCTCACTGGAGGTTACTCAATTATTTGCTTCGGCCGCTGACCACGCCACACTCATAGGAGGGGATTTCAACGCACATCATCCCTTCCTAAGCTCGGCAAGCCCCACAAATGAAGACGGCCTACACCTATACACCACCTTTCAAGATACACCCGAGATCTGCCTCCTGAACACCGGAGAGCCCACCCACACTAGGGGAGGAAGGCTAGATCTAACCTTCGTCTCCAGTGCACTACAGCCTTCGGCCTCCTGGCAGATACACCCCACGCTGACCAGTGACCACTTCGCCACCCTAACAACGCTGAAGGTGAACAAACTCCCCACTCCACCCCCCCGAGATGGAGATACAACACTCAAAAGGCAGACTGGGGACTCTTCAAGAAACACCTGGCTAAGTGGCGCGAAAAATCACAGCCGGCCGGCGCAGCACCCGCGGATGAGACAACCCTCCACCACCAATTGGTCGAGGCGTTTCACCTAGCGACAGAAGAGGCTATCCCAAAAACAAAACCCACATCAAGACAGTACAATGATTACTGGTACTACTGTCCCAGGGTGAAAGAACTCAACCACAGAGTGAACATGGCCTGAAGAAACTACAGGAGACATCCCACGGCAACAAACAGACACCTCCTGCAAGTCATAGTTAAGGATACCAGGGAAGAGAAGGAAGAAATTAAAAACGTAAGCTGGCTCAAGTGGTGCTCCGAACTGAACGAGCACACCTCCCTTGGCAAGATGTGGGCCCAGATCCGAAGGGCATCTGGGAAGGCAACACCACCACCACCAACTCATCCCAACCCAGAAGAGGAAGCCGAGAGACTTGCAAAACTGTTCTCTGACCGAGCAGCAATGAAGAACCTCCCGAGACAGGCGGAGGAGACACAACGGCGTCTGCGACAGGTCAGACTCCAGATGATCGAAGAGGCCTGCAACAGTGAAGATGACACTGACAGACCATTCAACCAGCAAGAACTCCAGAAGTCGCTAAAACGAAGCAAGGATACAGCTCCAGGGGCCGACAGGATAACCTACTCCATGCTCTCTCATGCCGGTACAGCCGGACACAAGGCTCTGCTGCAAGCCATCAATGCTTCGTGGACAGCACAAAGACTCCCACCGGAATGGAAGAAGGCAGATATACAGCCCATTCCGAAGCCCAGAGAACCAGACAAGCCGAGGCCCATCTCCCTTCTCAGCTGCATAGCTAAGACCGGAGAAAGAATGGCTCTCAACCGACTCAAGTGGAAAGTAGGCAGCCCACACCCTCACATCTTTGCTTACACCGAGAACACCGGCACAGGCAACAACATCGCCGAGATACTCAGCACAGTGGACAACAAACCAGCTCTGGTGGTCTTCCTCGACCTGGAGAAAGCCTTCGAACTAGCAAATCCTTTGGCCATTACAACTACGCTCGCTAAAAAAGGCGTCAAAGGAAGGTTGCTGGGGTGGATCCAGAACTACCTCACACAGAGAGAAGCACGAGTACGCTTTCAGGGAGCAACCTCAAGCTACAGGGTCCACGAAAACGGAACCCCACAAGGAGGCATCCTCAGTCCAATGCTGTTCAACGTCCTGATGGAAAATCTAGTCAAACTTCCCCTCAGACAAACAGCCAAGCTCCTATGCTATGCAGACGACTTACAGCTTATAGTAAGAGGATCGAACAGACTAGCCAACACGCAACACGCACTCCAACTTATAGAAGAGGAGTGCAACAGACTTGGACTCAAGATAAATCCAGCCAAGTCGAAAGCGATGGCCATCTGCACAGACACACCAGACAAGACGCTCTCCATACAAAACACGCCGGTAGTCTGGACCAACGCCCACCAGTGTCTTGGAATCTGGTTTGACCAGAAACTCACCTTCAAGCCGCAACTCGAGTATCTCAGGCACAGGACGAAGAGCAGACATAATATAATGAGGTCGCTCACCAGCAAATCCGCAGGAGCAAACCTTCATGTGCTCAAAGCCTACTACACAGCCGCCATCAGATCGCTGGTAGATTACAGCGCTCCAGCACTCATTGGACTGAGAGAAGACCAAATAGCTAAGCTAGAAGTCATTCAAAACAATGCTCTCAGGACCATGCTCGGAGCACCCATGTGGACCAGAATTTGCAATCTGCAAATGGAAACCGAGCTACCACCCCTGGCAGTACGAGTCAAGCAGGTGACAGCCGGTCTCCTCGCCAAAATCTGCAGAGCAGACAAGCCCACAGCTGCCAAGATTCGAATCAGTGCCTCCCTCCACCTGGACCACAGAGTGCGAGGGGCCACCTGGTCGCACGAGGCAAGCGAGGTCATCCGACACCTGCAAGCAGAAACACTCGTCAAGAACAACCAAGACACACGAGACAATGGTTACACTGTTCCTCCACCATGGAGCCCTCCACCAGCCACACTCAAATTCACCGACCTCGGCGACAGTAAAGCCAACCTCCAGAAGGAGGACCTCAAAAACATATCTCTCCAAGCCATAGCCACCGAGACACCGGCTGATGCAGCATCATACTTCACAGACGGCTCGGCGGACCCAAAACATCACAGATCCGGAGCGGCCTTCTACACCCAAGGTCAGACCCTCAAATGGAGACTTTCCAACGACTGCTCCACCCTACAAACAGAACTGGTAGCAATCTCAAAGGCCCTACAACACGCTGCAACACAACACAACAAGTCCGTCATAATTCACACGGACTCGAAATCGGCCATGCAAGCGCTGCAACACAGTCAACCAAGAGACAACGCCCACATCATCACCTCGATCCTCGCGCAGCTACAGGAATTCCAAAGCCAAAACCGACCAGTCGTCTTACACTGGATTCCCAGTCATGTAGGGATCGGAGGAAACGACGTGGCAGACGAAGCAGCCAAGGCAGCTACACGTTCTAGTAGCGTACACATCCAAGTTCCAGCAAGTGTGCAACAGATCAAGAATCACCTCAGAAAGACCACCAAGCTCCACATCAAAAAGAGCTTCCTTCATGCACTCAACGCTGGTTCCTAATCAGCCAAATGGTACCTGGCGGCCACAAAAGGGGAACCACCTTTCGCTGACAAGAAAACTCCAAGACAAACCCAAGTCAGCCTTCACCGACTACGACTAGGGTACAAGTGCTCCTGGCAGATGATCGGAAATGACGTCATGGAATGCACCTACTGTCAGGAGCCAGCAGCCAACCCACTCGAACACTATCTCCTCGATTGCGAGGTCACACAAAGCCTCCGAAACAGAACTCAAATCTCCCAAGAAACACACACAACACCAGCGGCCACTCTAACCCGAAAGGCCCATACAGACCACATTCACCACCTACTCCGGGTCATCACACGATACCCACCACCCAGATAGCTTAGAAAGCATCCTCCCAGCAAGTGCGGACCCCAGTTCGGGGTGCGCGCCACTCCGAGGCTGACCACGTCCAAGAGTGGGGGCCGGTGGTAAGCGTCCACTGATCGGGGGTCCGCTCACACTTGCAACCTGCAGTATCCCTCCAATCTGCAGGTGGGACCACCTCCAATCCCAATCCGGTCTGGCTGCTCCTGGAGCTCCAGCCGGAACCACCAAACGGGCCGCCTATAGGCAAAGGCCCGTGTCGGACTACGGTCCGACAATCTATACAACAACAACAACAACCAGGCCGCCCGTATTTACTATTTCGTCGTCGAGATGGCCCGTACTAAACAGACTGCCCGCAAGTCCACTGGAGGCAAGGCTCCACGGAAGCAGCTGGCCACCAAGGCAGCTCGCAAGTCCGCCCCAGCCACCGGTGGTGTCAAGAAGCCCCATCGTTACAGGCCCGGAACCGTCGCCCTTCGTGAGATCCGTCGTTACCAGAAGAGCACAGAGCTACTCATCAGGAAGCTGCCCTTCCAGCGCCTGGTGCGTGAGATCGCCCAGGATTTCAAGACTGACCTGCGCTTCCAGTCGTCTGCCGTCATGGCTCTGCAGGAAGCCTCTGAGGCTTACCTGGTGGGTCTTTTCGAGGACACCAACCTGTGTGCCATTCACGCCAAGCGCGTTACCATCATGCCCAAGGACATCCAGCTTGCCCGGCGCATCCGCGGAGAGCGTGCTTAAGTCCTCTTCCTTGGGGAAAAAGAAAAAGCACAACAAAACCTACCAGACATCTATAACTCGGCCCTTCTCAGGGCCAAAGAACTGTTCTGAAGATAATTTTCATGACAATCGAAATGGTTGGTGGTAGGAGAGCGTTAATTTCGGTTACCCAAATCGCCTAACGGTAAGTTGGTAACATTCGTGCAGGCACGAATGTATAGTAGGTCATCAATTCGGGAGGTGGGTAGGTGCAACAAACAAGAGCTAGTAACAAATAAATATATAAAGAATAAGTAAGTAAATAAATAAATAAAATAAAAGAAAATACAATAAAATACAATAAAATAAAATAAATTGTTTACATGAAATAGGCGTGCTGCAAACATGAAATGAAGCCCAAACACACTCCATGTATGTCACTTTGCAGTGGGTGTAAAAGTACTCCACGCAGAATTTATTTATTTATTTATTATGTTTCGATTTAGTCCGGTTTCTACGCCAATAGAGAATGCAGATTATTATAATTTTTTTTTTTTTTTATTTCTCTCTCAATATATCACTGTCGGTAACTGTCTCTTTAACATGTAACTGTGGCTCCGATGGAGCCGATTAAGTTGTAGTAGTGGGATGGCGTGTTTGTTGTGCACAAGTAACCTCTTACTTGGAAGAGGTGTACTTGGTGACAGCCTTGGTGCCCTCAGACACGGCATGCTTGGCCAGTTCACCGGGCAGCAAGAGTCGGACAGCTGTCTGGATTTCCTGACTTGTAATGGTGGAGCGTTTGTTGTAGTGCGCCAGGCGGGAAGCCTCGGCAGCGATGCGCTCGAAGATGTCGTTCACGAAAGAGTTCATGATGGACATAGCTTTGGAGGAGACTCCTGTGTCGGGGTGCACTTGCTTCAGTACCTTGTAGATGTAGATGCTGTAGCTTTCCTTCCTCCTGCGCTTCTTCTTCTTGTCACCCTTGGCAATGGCCTTCTGGGACTTTCCAGCCTTCTTGGCAGCCTTTCCGGAAGTTTTGGGAGGCATGGCGGCACAGTTACTCGTGGCGCGGAGCGAGAGAATTGAAAACTGGCCCGACTAACTTTTCCTTATATACCGAGCGGGCCGCTCAGGATCAGACTGGCTGCAGCTACGGCTCTCTTACATTGGTTGGGTCCGCGAGACGGCCACCTGGCCTGATCCTGAGCTTGGTATAAAAGACCAAGGTGGCGGGCGGAAATTTAACTCCCATCACGAAAAGCAGCAGCAGCAACATGTCAGGACGCGGCAAGGGAGGCAAGGTGAAGGGCAAGTCAAAGTCCCGTTCTAGCAGGGCCGGACTCCAGTTCCCCGTGGGTAGGATCCACCGTCTCTTGCGTAAAGGCAACTATGCTGAGCGTGTTGGTGCAGGTGCCCCTGTGTACCTTGCAGCCGTCATGGAGTACCTGGCAGCAGAAGTGCTCGAGCTGGCCGGTAACGCCGCCCGCGACAACAAGAAGACCCGCATTATCCCGCGTCATCTTCAGCTTGCCATTCGCAATGACGAGGAGCTGAACAAGTTCCTGTCTGGAGTCACCATTGCCCAAGGGGGTGTCCTTCCTAACATCCAAGCTGTGCTCCTCCCCAAGAAGACAGAGAAGAAATAAGAACCCAAGGTTCGTTCACACAAGACAACCTAACCAAACAGGCTCCTTTCGGAGCCACAGGATATCACTTAAAGAGAGAAATATACGACATCAACGTTTTGCAGGATAACACTCTATTTTACGTGTAATTAGCATAGTCTTGTGGAAATTGAGTGAAATTGATTTTGAATGGTGTAGATGTGAAGGGCGGTTGTGGGGGCCTGGGGTGGGGACTTAAACGGGACTTAGAAGGGCGCAAGAAGCAGCAGCAGCAGCAGCAGCAGCCAGGGAGGCGACCTTATTTTCAGTCAGGTTCATACACAAAGAAATACATCAGATTCATTGACAGTACAGTACACATTTACCAGTGTGGGCTAGCCAATTTGGGATAAAGAGCAAGAATGTAATGTCCTCAATGAAGTAATGACATAGTTCAAGATACAATAAGTGAGGTGGCCTGAAGTCTTTGACAGTGTCCCATTCAATAATATAGTGCTTTAAAGGTGTATTACCAAGTTTACATGCTGAGTGTTCCGGTATGGGTACAGCGTTACTAACTAGCCAGATGTGTCTGTATCCTAACCTAATTCTGGCCACGACTACATCACACAGGCAAGTTGTTTGGACACTCTTCCTAGCCCCCTTGGTCCCTGTTCACCTACCTACTGTAGCAGTAAGTAGGTACCTGTTGTAAATCGAAAGGTTGCCAATTCGTAATCACGGAAAGTTGTTTGAGCTTCTAAACTTGAACTGACATAATCCGAGGAGTGGTGACCCGAGGATCACAGACACTATCTCTCCCACTACAAATCCCTTCCTAACCTCCTGCTCCTTCCTCTGTCCTCCCCAAATTTAACCATGCTATCGCAAAGGTAATAATACAGGTAGAGACAACAACATATTTTCCTATTGTCTTATTATATATTAATAACAGAAACGCTGCCGCCATCCTGGAGGCTTTACATTGTCTCAGTGTTCATTCCCTCCACAATTCTTCCTCTTACTTCTTCTTCTTCTTCCACCAATACTTTATTAACGGTGTATGTAAGTTTCACCATGTTTTGCACTCCAGCGGTAGAGCAAAGTATATTTTGTTAGCAATAAACCAAAAGCATATTTTATGGCCTAATCATCACTACATAGAACACCACCCATAAAGCATGATACTAGTAGACCACAAACTGCTATAAACACCCAAAGCATATTTTATTGCCTAATCATCCATCACTACATAGAACACCACTCATAAAGCATGATACTATTAGACCACAAACTGCTATAAACCCCGAAAATATACTATACTAGTGACTATAATTGTGTTACCCAATATTATACGAAATAATACTATAAAACATAATAATAAACACACTAATAGTGTATATTAGTTGAATGCACAATCTGATGAGAAGTCAAAAAAAACAACAACAACATAACAATAACCTATAAAGAGTGTAGAGTATTTTTGTGCAAACTATTATACTAGTAGATGGTCTAAGAGAACTGTATGTGAAGGAAAAGGTGTGCTCTCCACTCAAACTTTCTTTTTATGAAATCTCCTACTCCCCAGCTGAGCGGTACGCCCAATGGGAAACAAAACGTGGCACATAACACGCCGCCCGCCAGCTCTGGCTCGGTGAATAGGAATGAGTAATCGGGCGGAGTATAAACAACACCGCCGCCAATGTGCTCCTCCCATCTCTGAGGAAATCTGGCGGGCAACTTAGTATTATATTAGCATGTAATAATAATAACAATAATAATAATAATAATAATACTACTACTACTACTACTAATAATAATAATAATATTAATAATAATAATATTAATAATAATAACATGCAATTTCATTTTATAACACATACTAACAAAATAGTGTATAGCCTACTATACTTAACTATAATAGGTTAGGTTGCGTAGGAGGATCTAAAAAGTACAGTAGTATACACACACACACACACACACACACACACACACACACACTTCGCTACTATATGCCAGACGCTCCCCCGGCTTGACACAACCACTCTCCCTGCTTACCTACCAGCCCCCCCCCCTTCCCACTGACTTAGTAGAAGTATTTGAAATAGCAAAACGCCTGGACAAACTAAAATTAAAACGCTCTACCACCCCCATTGACTTACCAATGAAACGCTTCAAGGAGTTCTCCCCGGAGCTTGCTAAACCCCTATGCTCCATCATCAATGCTTCTCTCAGTCAAGCCAGATGCCCAGCTGACTGGAAGACCTCTTATGTATCACCAGTGCCCAAGTCAACCAACCCACAATCCTTAAATCAGCTACGACCTATTGCAATCACCCCAATACCCAGCCTAATCTGTGAAAGTTTTGTGTTCGACTGGCTGGGCTTTTGCTGATATTGCAGGAGTCGTAGTAGACCCTCAGCAATTTGGCAACATGAAAACTTCCTCCACCACTGACTGTCTTGTCAGCTTTCTCGATTACATATACCGCCATCTCGAGAAACGAAAAACGTCTGTAGCTGTCGCCTTCATTGATTTCACTAAAGCGTTCGACCTAGTCGACCACAATATAATCATCAACAAAGCTATTGACCTCGGGCTTCGGAGAAGTCTTATTATACCATGGCTTACAGACTTCCTCAGTGACCGACGCCAAGCTGTACGCTTCCGAGGGGCTGGCTGTCTCCACCTTTCAGGCACTCACCTGTGGCGTCCCCCAAGGCACCAAGATGGGACCACTCTGCTGCCTTATGCTCATCAATGATGCCCTAAGAGAAACCAACCCCTGCTCGCTGGAAATATGTCGACGACTCCACCATTGGGATCAGCGTCAACAATTCTGCTCCAAACTATACCGCCCTTCAGGATTTATTGAACAGTCTCCAAAACTGGGCCACCAACAACCATGTCACCATCAACCATACCAAAACCATGGTTATGCACATCAAACTCTCCTCCGACATTGTCCCACCTCCTTCCATTACTCTAGGTCCGAACACACTCCAGGTTTTAGATTCCACGAAGCTCCTCGGCGTCACCATAGACAACAAACTAAATTAGAAACCACACGTCAGTGAAGTTATCAAATCCTCCAGTTTCCGTCTCCACCTCCTACGCCGACTCAAGTCCCTCGGTGTTCCTGCACACGAGCTCCTCAGTGTTTACACAACATTCATACTTCCCAAGCTCACCTGGTCTTCTTCCCTAAATGCCACACAACGTAAACACCTAGAAAAAGTGCAAAAGAGGCCATGCAAGATTATTCTCTACCCTTCCTACTCCACATATCAAGAAGCGCTCAACACACTGACCGACCCTTTAGACTCTCACTGACCATCACCACGACCTCATCTGCAAATTTGGTAAGAAGCTTCTACACCATCCCCGACACCGGCTCCTACTACCACCTGAGATCCCTAGTCCGAGAATTGCTCTTCGACACCACAACCGCATCCAGCCCAGCCCATACGTGCACGAACTGATCTCTATAAGAACAGCCCAGTCCCAACCATTGTAAAAATTATCGATAACTTGTAATAAATCAGTGTACTCACTCCCAGTAAACACTACTCCTTGCACTGTCACTATGTTGAAATGAACTGTAGTTTGAGCTTTTCCCCAGCTAGTTATTTATGTCTTATTTGTGTCACTCATGTTACTTGTATATTATTTGTAATTCGTAACCCATTCCCCAAATATGTAACTGTATATTTTCAGCCTTCTGGCTGCCAAGCTCTTTCAATAAACCGTTAATTATTATTATTATTATTTATATGTTGGCCCATACCAACTCACTCCCCTGAACCCTCCTCCCCACCGGACTATCAACAAGTTCTTGCCATAAGGTACTATCTCATTTGGCAAAGGAATGGAACCAGTGATGAATAGTGGTGAACAGTGCTTAACTCAGTGAAAAACAACTCAGCAGTTGAGTCTTACCCAAGCTAGCTAACCAGCTTCACACAGTGAGGTCCCAGGTACCCAGTTATACTTCCCCTGAGACTCCACGATAGAGAGGCCTGGGACCACACCTCACCCACTTGAATGAGTGAGTCATGTCGACCACGTGGTGTCCCCAAGATGCTGCGACAACACGTAGTGAATGTTTTGCTACAGCATCATCATGTGAATTTCCTCATAACACCATCTGTGAGGTAACTGCTACATCATCAGGCCCCTCATAACGCCATCTGTGAGGGAGTTACTACACTACGTGTCTGGTGTTCAACACCTCACCTTACATGATCTACGCGTGCAAACATTAATCTGTATGTTCACTGTGTGCTCCTTCACCTTTCTCTAATGAGGGCTTTTGTTAAACCACCAATGTATGATGTACTAAGTCATTTGTGTCCAATGTATATTTTCGAAAAGCCCTTGTTTGGGGAAGGTAGGAGAGAGTAGTCGCCATTATTGTCCAAGCCACATTATGTATTTCTATATATAAGTAATGTAGGCTGGTTTTTAAATACCTCAATCCCCTAACGGTGCCGTTTGTATATTAAGAAATACCGAAGCCATACAGTACAACACCAGCGAATATGAAGTATCACTGTAACCGGCAACTGTTACTCACTCATACCTACATACATATATAGAGTCTTTACAGAATGATAGCAGACACGAGGAAGACGAACAACAAGAGGAGAAGAGTTAGAACAAAATCAACTTCAAGCTAAGAAGAAGAATACCAAGACATTTCCTCCAAACAACAAAACAACACACACAATCAAGCCGACCAAACACTGAGAAACCATGGCGGAACCCAACATGCACCGGACGCTTGACCTGACTCTATCCTGCCGCATTCAGGCGAGTTGCTGCTTAAAGTCCCTCACGCAAGCGCTGTTTAGCCACTGCACCTATTCTATCCTCCTAAAATTCACTTCATTCCCCCCTGCCACTAGCATGTTATGTTATGTATGTATGTATGTATGTATGTATGTATGTATGTATGAATGAATGATAACTGCAACTTTGCGTATTAAAACTCATTACTTTTACCGAAGTAATATAGTGCGTGGTTATGTTATGTCATGTTAGGATAGATTAAAAACTACATTGGGTTACATTTCGTGAGGTTCGGTGACGCTACAGGAAGTTAGGTGAGGTACCTGGAGGTTAGGTGAATGTTGACTGACTGACAATTATTAGGAAGTGGTTCCAACACGTTCACGCACAACCTATACTCATACCACAAGTCCAGAATTAGAGAGGATCATGTTATTGGATATATTTTCAACGATTTACTCAGTGTCTAACCAACTCTTTAGTGATTTAAATGTGGACCTAAAATTAGGTCCGTATATTTGTTTGTCGTGGT
>NW_024711920.1:0-13340 GCF_018991925.1 Homarus americanus | reverse complement strand
CACGCAGTCAAGATCTAGTAACTAAGAAGCAGTGTCAAGTATCTCACTAATTTATCCTCAATAAAAAGACTAAAAACACAATATTTTTAATTTTTCTTTAAAATCTGGGAAGGAATTTTATTCATAGATGCAAGGGGGGCGTGGAGGTAAGGACCAATTCCTAGAGGGGGCGTGGTAGTAAAAAGGTTAAGAGTCAGATTCTAGTGGTTTATACCGCCACCTTCACAATCATCATCCTGGCGACGTTTTCCTACGATTCTCGAATTCTGTTGAGTGTTGTTCTACAGTACACAGCACCAAGCAGCGTGAAATTACACTTTTGTAAAAAAAAAAAAAAAACACCAACCCAACACACCATCCACGACAAGTGCCCTACGTCCTCTCAGAGACGGTGAGGTCAAGGGTGAGTCCAGGGGGTGTAACACAGACCTCTGTGTCCTAAGAACACGAAACCGCTGGAACAGCCTTGAACTCACCGCCTCCGAGACAACAGAGGATACCAGTAGTGTCTGACCACCAGGTGGTGACATTGTAATAAAAATTGGACCTTGTATATATATTACATATTCCGTACACATGTTTATCAGCGGCCCTTGTGGAGGTATAACATTTCCTGAGTGTTTCTTGGATTATCTTACAGGTATTTTGCTCCACGTGTGTGTACTGGCAGTGGAGGAGTAAACCATTACAAGGTCTGGATTATATACGTGAGGCTGAACTTAGAGCGGAGGAGATGTTCCCGATACAACCAACCAACATCACTGTACAGTCAGTAGTTCATGTGATAGAGAATAAATAATACAACACGTATTTACCACCCGTCTAGAGACAATTGGCTTCACGTTGCATGTTTCTCAAATGAGACTCAGAAAAATAATTTATTAATTTCATTAAAAATAATAGTATTTATTTAGTTAAGAGATACAGTAGGCAGAGTAAATGTTGACTGTCATAAAGGTGGAAACATATATATAAATTAACTCCAGTAGTAAGTGCTAGTTGGAGGATTAAGTGCCTCCTTCCTCCCTTAACTTGTTCCTCCTCCGCCCTCACCTGATTTGAGGAGCAGGATTCTCACAGGGTGGTACTGAATATTTTTTACTTTTTACTTTTACTTTTATTCTCTTCGCCACTGATCGGCTTGTTAGCCGCTTGGGCGATCGGTCATGTCTCTGATTACTTTTCCTTTTCATTTATCTTCTTCACCAAAAGATCGGCTCGCTAGCCGCCCGGGCGATCGGTCACGTCTCTATCACGCACTGTTGGCAAATACTGAGCAGGCACCGGCTCCTGAATGTACCTGAACCCGCTCCAGTGTTGGTCAAGTTTGTCTTGAAAGAGCTCACACTCGGTGCCGTCACAACACTCTCTGGTAGATTGTTCCAAGAGTTTACAACCCTCACTCCGAAAAAGTTTGTCCTCACGGTTTTCTGGACTTGCAGCTTCTTCAATCTTGAGCTGTGACCCCTTGTGGGGCGAGCGTCCGCCAGCTCCAAGTAAGGACACTCAACTGAGTAGTGCCCCCTGAGATGCTTATACACCTCAACTAGGTCCCCCCTTGCCCGTCTGTGGTATAAGCTAGGCAAGTTCAGGCGCTCCAATCTCTCAGGGTAGCTGAGGTGCCGAAGTGCAGGCACCAGTTTGGTGGCCCTCCTTTGAACATTTTCAACCAACTGACAGTCCCTAGCATATCTCGAGGTTAGATGGAGTCCAACAACTGCAAATATGTTGCCTGTATAACAAGTGAACTAACTTGGGTTGAGCACTGTGGCGTGTGTAGGTGTCCGCAAGGCAAGGCCTATACCCTTGTGGTCACGCTGGGCCATGTGGTGAGGGCTTGTGTAAACAACCCCCCCCCCTCATAGTGTCCCAGGCTGGATAGTTCTTTTGAAACTAAAATTGACTTTGATACTGTATCTAACCAGAAAAACAGAGATGCTATTAAGAACAAGTGTAGTGTAATAAAAGTGTTTATAAACTGAGAATACTCCTGTTACCTTAGTCCCTCTGACACCACACTCCCTCTGCGGGAGGCCCGCTCATGGCCTCCCCTCACACCGCTGATACGCTGTAGATGCCAGTTTCCCTTGTCCTGTAAGAGGGTTACGCCTCCCAACCGCCGCTGGCTTCCTTGGAGTGCCAAGCAGTCCTCGACCCTCTGACGTAGGCATATAGGTCGAGTCCTGTAACTCCTCCATGTCTGAGTTGACTGGAGACCCAGCCACTCGCTTTAACTCTCCTGATGCACTGAGGGAGCCAGGTGACTATGGTGTTGACCTTGACACCAACGGAGAGGATGGCTTTCAACTAGTTCAGTCCAGGAACAAGCGGAAGGCCGAAAAGGCAGAAAAACTTAGAGACCATCAACTACAACCTCAACCCCCCATGAGAGTAAGATTAAACTTCCCTGAAGGTACACCACCTGAAGACAAGTATCTCTGGCTGAACGATGCGGAAGACAAACACCCAGACGCTGAGTTTCAGTTCAGAGTCGGTACACAAGATCATGTTCTGATTAGAAGCGACCCAGCAGTCATACAGAATCTCCTCACCAATAGCATAAGGGGAATAACCATGGAACAATCATCCCAACCATCGAGCAAGAAAACCATCTTAATCATAGGGCTCGACCAGTACCAGACCCCTACACTAGTAGAAGCTCATCCCTACATCAGAAGGACGAAGCGACTCAGGGGCAAGAACGAGGTTATTGTAGACTGGGGTGGCTCGGAAGACCCACCCAAGACCATTCGAGTCCGTGGTGCCTATCGGACTCTGAAGGTAACTCTCTATCAGCCCCCTACCCGTAGGTGTTGCAATTGTCAACACCGGGGCCATGTGGCCCGGTTATGCCCCTCGACTAAGCCGTGGTGTGGTCTCTGCTCAACACAACATGCAACACAGGCTTGCAGAGATACAGTTGCTCAAGGGGGTGTCGTTCAACACAAGTGTATTAACTGCAAAACATATGGAGTTCCTGTATGGCACCATGACTGTCCTAGAGCTCCTACGCCCCTTCAGCGCCCAGACCCGCCACCCAGGCAGGTCTCAAGAAACACTAATGCTGCTAGGGTACTCCCTACGGCCAACCCCTGGCCCACCCACCCACCAAAGCTCCAGGATCATCACCAGCAGTCATCGAAAGATCAGTATGGGACAACACAGACGTACCGATACAACAGGTAGCTGCCAACACACCCCGTGAAGAGATCAATGATTTGAAAAATGAAATTAAAGAACTCAAAGCTCCATTTACAGCTCAAACTGATATGTTAAAGAGCCTCTGTGATACACTACAGAAAAAGAACACCACCAACACAGTGCAGCAGCTATGGAAAGATTACAGTCAAACTGAAGACATTCAGATGTCAGTACCAGATGTGGAAACTCAAGACCCACCAGGAACTATTGTCTACGCAGAGGAAAATAGTGATACTGGTAACAGTTCTATTGATGCCTCTGTGGACATGGTCAGTGAAGATGAACAAACACAAAGAGAAAATGGTGGTGATGTTGTGTGTAACCAAAGTGTTTTGTTGTCTGCCACTGACTTACAACAATTGTTGAGCCGCACATGCTCCAGAAATGTTTCAAAAAGGTTAAATGGCCTACTGCCTGCCGAAGGGACAGGCAGCATAGAAAAGCACAGTATCATACAGTGCCTTTTGCTTCTTTCCAAATACATTTCATAATGGCCAGTGTTAATACCAGACAAAGATACAGAGCGGTGAAGGTGATGAGTTGGAACATCTCATCCCTTAGAAAACGATACCCTGACCTACACCACAAAGTTGTGACTGAGGACATCGATATTGTGTGTCTGCAGGAGTGTCTCACACCTAATGGTAAGCCCCCACTCAGTCTGCCCAATTATGTGTATTATGATCCTAGTTCTACTCACACATGTTTGATGTATGTTAAGAAGTCACTCCCGCATGTACCTCTTCTATCCAAAAAGACTACCAACCTTCAGTACCATGGGATCACTATCCACCTAGGCAACTCCACACTCAACGTGCTAAACGCCTATGCTCCCTCAGATCAGCTTCAGTACACAGATCTCCCAGACTTTTTACACACTGAGCCCACTGTTCTAATGGGTGACCTGAATACTAGACACAAGAAATTAGGTGACTCCTCCACTAACACCAATGGTAGCAAACTTATCTCACTTCTAAGCGCATATGAAGATGTTCAAATTATAGGTAATAATGAACCAACACACATCTATGGCGGGGGTCTAGACTAGTGTATTGGTTTTAATCTATCATACACAACTCATAGCTCTGATGTTGTCACTGATCTTATGTCTGACCACAGCCCAATCCAAGCTAGTATACATGTAGCCAATGACACCCCCACTGGTGGTGAACTCAACAGACGTAGAATCACAGTCAAGCAAGAACATGAAAGTCAGTTCATAGACTTCATCCATGACTGGTACAAGGACTACTAACCTAACAACTACCAAAGTTTCCATGACGATCTGATAGATAGGACTTATACATACTTCACCAACAATGAATCCACCAAAAAAAGGAGAAAACGTGGTCAGCATAATGGGAACAGGCAACAGCAGTGCTATAATGACCCTCAGCTGAAAAAAACTCATGGCGAGGGTCAGGAGGTTGGGTAAGTGCTACAAACAAATTAGAACACCTCAAATGGTAATATTGTATCAAGCTTCCCTTGCTGCTGTCAGGGAACGTGTAAACGAACTCAGACAAAATGCATGGGAGACATATGTCAACAGCCTGAACCAACACACATCCCTCAGCAAAGCCTGGAAAGACATAAACACAGTCAGAGGTAAAAGCAGTAAACACGTCTCCCATCCAAACCCTCTGCAAAAGACGAATGAGCTAATAACAAAGTCGGCTCATGTGTCGAGCTATGACATGTTACCAGCTGGGACTCGGGGACTCCTTGATGCAAAGTCTGTAGAGAGAAGTAATCTTATTAGATTTATGCTGGGCAAACAGCACGATGAGTGTGATGTTCCATATACTGAGTGGGAGCTTGACTACTAAGGCGCGTGCCAGGCAATCCATTGTTGGTATTGTACAATATGAGTCATGCCGAGGGCCAACTACCCACATCATGGACCAGCAGTATTGTTGTACCAATACCGAAACCAGGACTGCCTGATACCTTTCGTCCCATATCACTAACCAGCTGCCTGTGTAAAACCTTTGAGAGGATGGTTCTTGGCAGACTCTTATATAGAATCAGAGAACACATGTCTCCTAACATAAATGGCTTCACCCATGGTAAAGGTGTACATAATTGCATCACCACATTCCTAACTGTGCATGGTGATGAAAGGCACAGATACACCACATTTCTTGACCTACAAGCTGCATTTGATATTGCCAATAGGCAACTGATATTGTACGAACTAGCCAAAATGGATATATGAGGTAGGCTGTTACACTGGATAAGTGGTTACCTAACCAACAGAAGGGCTGCTGCACTATTTCAGGGTTACAAAAGTGAAGTTAAAGATATGCAACTTGGTACCCCTCAAGGTGGAGTACTTAGCCCCACTTTGTTCAATGTTCTTATGAATGCATTATTAAATTTAATACCAGACAACCCCAGCAATATCTCAATCAGCTATGCTGATGATATTCTTATACATACTAAAACTCATCGTGAAATGCAAACCACCTGAACCATGTATACGCAGCCTGTGAGAACCTCGGTCTTATTATCTCCACTGAGAAAACTAAGGTGTTCAACAAACAAGCTGGCAACCGCAAACGCGGCCCCGCCAAGTTCAAGATAGGTAACAACACTATTGACTATGTTTCTTCTTTTAAATATCTTGGTGTTTCCGTCCCTTGTACCCTACCTGCCATACAACAGCTAACCCGCCAATTTACTGACAGACTGAGACCTCTTAGAAGTGTAGCGGGGTACAGCCCGCACTATGGTGCTAATATTAGAATTGTTAAAATAATGTACCTAGGCTATATAAGATCTCTGATAGATTACCACGCAGCAGCCCTGGTCATTCGTGTCGGGAAAGGCGTTGACAAGCTCGAGAAAATGCAAAATAAAGCCCTCAGAATTATCCTAGGATGTCCCATGAGAACTAAAGTACTTAATATGAGGAAAGAACTAGGTATACCCAGTGTTAAAGATAGAATAATTGAAGTCAACCTCATGATAGCCCTGAGGCTTCTGCGTGGTGATCCTGACAACATTGTTTCCATAAAATTGCTAGAATGTATGAACCATGGGACTACTGAGTCTAAATGGATCCAAACTACAGCTACACATATGAAGATGTTTGGACTAGACCACCTGTACAAAGTTGAGACACAACAGCGCTTCCTGCCACCCTGGCGGACAGTTCCCTTCGATATCACAATACCGACATATCCGCCTAAAAAATTAATTATACAAAGCATTTATCTCCAACACACTGACAAATTGAGAGCTCTTGAACACATACACACTCTACAGACTGATGATAATATCACACAGACCATCTACACTGATGGATCTCGAAACACCGCCTGTGGGAGGGCTGGAAGTGCTATTGTTGTGACTCATCCTGACGGTAATATAATTGAGAAAGGAGTTAGAATTAACAACTGGGCATCCACTCTACAAACTGAATTAGTTACCATATTTGCAGCTATTAAATTCACTGAAACCACTGTTACTAACAGTCTCATCATCACTGACTCTCTATCCTCACTACTTGCCCTTGGTACCCTCGACTCAGGTTGTCACGCTCTTGTCTCTGAAGCCAGACACAAATATGCGTGCCTTGTTGACCAGGGTGTCAGGGTCAAACTGTTGTGGATCCCCTCTCACATAGGCCTCATAAAACATGACAGTTGATGCCCTCGCCAAACTCGCGTCTAACAAAGACACCGTTGAATACAATTTGGGTCTGTCAAAAAGAACCCTTAAAACTGTAATTAGGAAAGAACTTATTGATGAGTTTGACGCAAGTAGACAAATGCAAACAGGCACTAGTCGATCCATAGGTTACCATGATGAGATGTATCAAATTGAAACATGTATATATGGAGCAAATAACAAGATCACTGAATTTACAAGATGTTGTAACCTTGAATTGGGTTGTTGGGATATAAGTACCTTTGGCAGTATGTTCCTCAAGCAGATGTAAACAAAACTAAATGTAAAGTGTGTGGCCATACATATGGCCACACACTTGAACACTACGTCCTCGACTGTGTGAAGATAGAACCTTTTAGGGACAGGTCAAAGCACACTGTGTGTGAAATGGCACAACACTTCATCTCTAATGGCAAGATAGCCGACATATTAAGATTGTATCCACTTTTTTGCACTTAGTAACTATATCAATTCTCATGTACAGAACCAAATACGCAATGTGCTTGAATACTTCCCACGTAAATGTGAATAACAAAGTGTGAGGCCAGACATACTGCCTCACACGCCTGTACTCACGCATTTGTGAATAAGTTACCCTTTATGTATAGAACTAAACAAATAATGTAAATGAAATACCGTGTAACTTTCAGTGCCATAATATCCTGACAACGGGGGTTAATTATTATGACCCTTTGTAAACCCTACTCTGTAATCCTTTTGCGCTACCGCTCACAGGATGAGTGTGGGGTGCAAAATAAAGTAGCCGCTGCAAGCGGCAAAATCAATCAGAAAGCACAGTGACTCATATTTACGTCTTGATACGAGTAACCTTTATATTGTTCCACCTTAATTAAGAATCGAAGATAAAATGATACAACTTAGATATATCAACATCATCTCCCCCTCACCTTCCACCCTCCCCTCTCCTCCCCCTGCCCCTCTCTCCCGTGCCTCTCCTTTCCCACTCCTACTCCCCACCACCATAAGATATCAATGGTAAACTTTACAGCTACATATTTTATCAAGTCAACACAAAAACCTGTCCGCTTTTACGTCGATTTCCTTCCAAGTGGCATGCGAGTGGTGTTGACGGCCCCCGCGGGATTACTATTTAGGTATTCTGTATCGTGTACCTTAATCTGGGGATTATAGAAGGAGTTTAAATAGTACAGAAAGGGATTTAAGACGTTTAATTTACTCCCCAAAACAAAGAGAACATGTTGTAGGCTCTTCCATCTACAGGTAACGCCAGGTAAGGATATTTTCTAATGGATTATTCATTAGGCTCAACTAACTCCGATTCCCTTGAACGATTTTCTTTACCACTATCTTTTGTTTCTATGCCCGTGAAGCGTCGAGGTGCGTGTGTGTGTGTGTGTAACCTTTTTCCAGATATGAAGGTGAGATAAGTGTTGGTCAGGATGCCGTTGTTGCACCCCGCCCTACCGAAGGTGAGATAAGTGTTGGTCAGGATGCCGTTGTTGCACCCCGCCCTACTGAAGGTGAGATAAGTGTTGGTCAGGATGCCGTTGTTGCACCCCGCCCTACTGAAGGTGAGATAAGTGTTGGTCAGGATGCCGTTGTTGCACCCCGCCCTACTGAAGGTGAGATAAGTGTTGGTCAGGATGCCGTTGTTGTACCCCGCCCTACTGAAGGTGAGATAAGTGTTGGTCAGGATGCCGTTGTTGCACCCCGCCCTACTATTTCTGACACAATTATTGTTAACTCCTCTACGTCATCAATCTGAATGGTGAAGATTATCTGTACCTCTTTTATTATTCTATCTCATAATAAAAACAATAGTAATAACAATGGTAATAAAGATAATAACAATAGTAATAACAGCATATTATCTAAGTGATGAACATAAGAGTACATATAAATGTAGGTCTTTATCATCCTATTAGAATATTTTCGCCAAATCTACACACATTCTGGAGGGGGGGGGGAGGTGGAGGAGATTTGGTATCACTGCATCTAAGAGTTAAGTGAAGTCTATAGCGTTTGGCATCACTGGGCTTTGGAACATGCGTATTGGTACTAGTGTTTCGAGCGAGGAAAATTCGCCTCACTCTAACACTAGACTGTGGGTTAATGTTGGTACCATTATAACAGTTTAGGTTGGTACTACTGTTACAAGGACGTCCTGAGTCAGATGTTGGTAATACTATCTACTGGGGGAGGGGAGGGGTGGAGAATACTGGCACCCCTGTACACGCGGTTGGCACTCGGGAGAGAGGAAGACTAGCTGGCACTGTTATTTAGATCATTTATCCTGACACCCAACTGACTTTCCTGACACCCTGCTGACGTTCCTGACACCCCGCTGACGTTCCTGACACTCCGATGACGTTTCTGATATTCTACTGACGTTCTTGATATCCCCGCTGACGTCCCTGACACCCTGCTGACGTTCCCGATATCCTGCTGGCGTTCCTGATATCCAGTTAACAATCCTGACACTCCAATGACGTTCCTGATACTCCACTGACATTCCTGACATCCCGCTGACATTCCTGACACCCCGCTGACATTCCTGACACTCCACTGACGTTTCTGACACCCCGTAAACGGTTCTTAGACTCCACTAACGTTTCTGACACCCCGCTGACGTTCCTAACACCCCGCTGACGTTCCTGACACCCTCCTGACGTTCATACATCTCCCTCGTCCAAATTGCCCGGTCAATAAATCCGAATATGAACTTTGATAAGCATGAAATTAAATCACTATTACCAATAAAAGAGACCAAGAGATAGTGGAGTTAAACCCACCCGTCTGTAAATTCATTGTCTAATTTACATACAACCACAGAACCGATAATTTGGCTTTAGTAGTTCAGAAAAGATTTACTCCTATTTACGCTTCAGCTGGAGATAAGTATTGGTAGTAGATGGTAAGAAAGGCCAAATAATAGTGTAGTTAAGTAGATACATGAATGTTAAGACAGGCGATAAAAGCTTTTGTGTGTACGATTTCATGTTGGTTTACCTATGATCACGGTAAGACCTATTTACTCCTGGTTAAAGACGCCCCATTATTAAGGTTTCACCCTCCACCCATCTCTCCAATTCTGTCTGTGTTACCTTTCTTAATCGTTTCTCTCTCTCTCTCTCTCTCTCTCTCTCTCTCTCTCTCTCTCTCTCTCTCTCTCTCTCTCTCTCTCTCTCTCTCTCTCTCTCTCTCTGCATAACTCTTACTGTTTTATTTACTATTAACTTTACATCGACTTTTTTTTCTTTCTTTCCTCATATTTTTCCTCCTCTCAACCACCTTTTTCTTCCCTTACCTATAACTCAACGTCTATAATAATTTATGTATAATATATTCCAACCCTCCGTCGACCCATTATAGAACCCTGATATATGCAGTCTTAAATATGGTTTGTTTTCATTCTTTTTTTAGAAATTAATCGGCGTCTTATCTCTCCTTTGGAAAGCTATAATCTGCTATAATTTCTACTGTCAGGTACTCATATTCTTTAACTTTTAAAATCTTTCTCAGTATTACTCGCATTTACAATACTATAACCTAACCTCACTATCGCATTAACAGCACCATAACCTCCATGACAACTCCCTTAACAGCACCATAACCTCCCTCACTTTTCACATTAACAGCACTATAACCTCCCTGACAACTCGCTTAACAGCACCATAACCTCCCTCAGTACCCGCATTAACAGCACCATAACTTCCCTCAGTACCCGCATTAATAGCACCATAACCTCCCTCAGTACCCGCATTAACAGCACCATAACCTCCCTCACTTCTCACATTAAAAGCACCATAACCTCCCTCACTACTCACATTAACAGCACTATAACCTCCCTGACAACTCGCATTAACAGCACCATAACCTCCTTCACTACTCGCATTAACAGCACCATAACCTCCATCACTACTCGCATTAACAGCACCATAACCTCCTTCATTACTCACATTAAGAGCACCATAACCTCCCTCACTACTCACATTAACAGCACCATAACTTCCCTCATTTCTCGCATTAACAGCACCATAACCTTCCTGACAACTCGCTTAACAGCACCATAACCTCCCTCACAACTCGCTTAACAGCACCATAACCTCCTTCAGTACTCGCATTAACAGCACCATAACCTCCCTGACTACTCGCATTAACAGCACCATAACCTCCTGACTACTTGCATTAACAGCACCATAACCTCCTTTACAACTCGCATTAACAGCACCATAACCTTTCTCACTACTCGCATTAACAGCACCATAACCTCCCTGACTGCTTGCATTAACAGCACCATAACCTCCTTTACTACTCGCATTAACAGCACCATAACCTCCTTTACTACTCGCATTAACAGCACCATAACCTCCCTGACTACTCGCATTAACAGCACCATAACCTCCCTGGCTACTCGCATTAACAGCACCATAACCTCACTGGCTACTTGCATTAACAGCACCATAACCTCCTTTACTACTCGCATTAACAGCACCATAACCTCCCTGACTACTCGCATTAACAGCACCATAACCTCCCTGACTACTCGCATTAACAGCACCATAACCTCCCTGACTACTCGCATTAACAGCACCATAACCTCCCCTGGACTACTCGCATTAACAAGTACCATAACCTCCCTGACTACTGCATTAACAGCACCATAACTCCCTGACTACTGCATTAACAGCACCATAACCTCCCTGACTACCCGCATTAACAGACCATAACCTCCTGACTACCGCCGCATTAACAGCACCATAACCTCCTGACTACTCGCATTAACAGCACCATAACCTCCCTCACTACTCGCATTAACAGCACCATAACCTCCCTGACTACTTGCATTAACAGCACCATAATCTCCTTTACTACTCGCATTAACAGCGCCATAACCTCCCTGACTACTTGCATTAACAGCACCATAATCTCCTTTACTACTCGCATTAACAGCACCATAACCTCCCTGACTACTCGCATTAACAGCACCATAACCTCCCTGACTACTTGCATTTACAGCACCATAACCTCCTTTACTACTCGCATTTCAATAGCACCATAACCTCCCCTGGGACTACTCGCATTAACAGCACCATAACCTCCCTGACTACTTGCATTTACAGCACCATAACCTCCTTTACTACTCGCATTAACAGCACCATAACCTCCCTGACTACTCGCATTAACAGCACCATAACCTCCTTCACTACTCGCATTAACAGCACCATAACCTCCCTGACTACTTGCATTTACAGCACCATAACCTCCTTTACTACTCGCATTAACAGCACCATAACCTCCCTGACTACTCGCATTAACAGCACCATAACCTCCTTCACTACTCGCATTAACAGCACCATAATCTAACCTATCCTATCCTAACCTAACCTAACCTAACCAGACCTAACCTACTCACATTAACAGCATCAATTGAACTCTTAGATGTTAAATTCCCATATAACATTAGTACATTAACATTATAACGTCCTCTCCTTCATTAATCTCTCTACCTGGTAATGCCTGGTCTCCCTCCCCATTAGAACTCTTACTCTTGCTAATTATTTATCCAGTGTTGTTTTTGGGAAAGGGATAAATTAATCTAATCCAGAATATTAATAATCCATTTTTTCAGGGATTTTTTTAACTATATTCTTAGCTTAAAATCTTCACATAAATATCCTGACTCGAATGAATCGATTAATTTCGGTATTTTGTTTCTTATTTTTAGAACCACATAATCCCAATGAAACACAAAAGAAATTCAATATCGGTCACTCATTGGATTCTTATCATCTACCATAATAGTCTCGCCATTGACTCTTGTAACTCAGCTGTAGTCTTCCTAGCAATAAATCATAGACTACAGTTAGACTCCTTCATTAATTTACCATTAATAAAAAGAAATTCTGACAATTAACTTTCTAAACCCTTATAGGCAACACTCTTGAAGTCTTGACACCATTACTCCTGATACACGACCATCATCCCTACTGGAAGTTCTCTCCCACTTTCTGATGGCTTATCATAGCCTCTCCTGAAGACCTGGTCAGTAGCAGGTCCAGGTCCTATACCTGATACTGGAAATTTCTACACTTGACACTCATGGTTTCTTACCATCTATTTTATGTAGTTTTGTCTTATATCATCCTGAAAATAAACCATTAACATTTCTGGAGCCTTTCCTACGCCTTCTTTAACCTTCATATCAACCCTGTAAGAATGTTATAATGGTCTTCTCTGAAACCTAAACTTACTCTACTGGACCATCGATCTTCCTAAAATCCTGACACTCTACCATCGATCTTCCTAAAATCCTGACACTCTACCATCGATCTTCCTAAAATCCTGACATTCTACCATCGATCTTCCTAAAATCCTGACACTCTACCATCGATCTTCCTAAAATCCTGACACTCTACCATCGATCTTCCTAAAATCCTGACACTCTACCATCGATCTTCCTGGAACCTTATTTTCTACCT
>NW_024711919.1:0-15507 GCF_018991925.1 Homarus americanus | reverse complement strand
GTATGCATCTATGTCCAAGCCTTGTGTTCCAAACTGTCCAGAAAGATTCACCAAAGCAATCCAAGCCCTTAAGAAAAATAAGGATCTACATGTCACTAAAGCAGATAAAGCCAACACAGTAGTGATTTTAAACAAAGATGACTATATCTCTAAAATGAATGACCTCTTATGTGATACTACAACATATTCTAAACTCATAAATAATCCTCTCAACACTGTCAACACCCAGTTCAACAAAAAACTGAAGTCCCTATTGAGAGGCAAAGCTACTCTCATTAAACATCTTACTTCAACGTCCCCTCCACTGCCATACATGTATGGTGTAATCAAGACCCACAAGCCCAATAACCCAGCAAGACCCATCATTAGCTCAGTTGGGTCAATCTCTTATAAACTATCTAAATGGTTAGTTTCTTTACTAAATCCCCTAGTTGGCAACATTTCTAACTCCAATATCAAGAATAATATGGATCTGGTTGATAAACTCAATAACTTACACATTAATCATGATTTTAAACTAGTCAGCTTTGATGTAACGTCACTCTTTACAAAGGTCCCAGTTGATGATTTACTAGAGTTCCTCATAGATTCCCTGGATAACATTTCACTGCCCGTCTCGAAAGACGACCTCATCGAACTCATCAAACTATGTATTAAGGATTGCAAATTCGAATTCAACGGGGAATATTATGCTCAAAAATTTGGTATGGCAATGGGTAATTCACTCTCACCTGTATTAAGCAACCTATATATGGAATTCTTTGAAAAGAAACTATTAAGTAATATTTTACCACCCTCAGCAGTCTGGTTTAGATATGTTGATGATGTATTATGTCTCTGGCCATGTAATGAGGACCTAAAAGCTTTCCTGCCACAACTTATCAACTTAGCCCCCTCGATCAAATTCACTGTGGAATTAGAGCAAGACTGTAAATTGCCATTCCTAGACTGTCTGATACACAGAATAGGTAACACTTTTAAGTTCAGTATTTATAGAAAACCAACTAATGTGTGTTCATACATTCATTATTATTCTGCCCACCATAATAAAGTCAAATAGTCAGTATTTTCAACAATGTTTTTACGTGCCTTGAGAATTTGCAGTCCGGAATTCATCGATGAGGAATACAAATATATATATAATATTGGCTCAAACCTTAAATACCATAGATCTTTCATAGACAAATGCTTAAACATTACTAAGAAAACTTTTTATAGAACTGACCCCAAGCCCACCCATGACCATAAGAATATCTTAATATTACCATTTCACAAAAATTTCTCACACATTCCTGCACAGCTAAAAACCTGGAACGTCAATGTGGCATTAAAAAACTCATGCACTGTTAAACAAATGTTAATCAAGAACTCCCCCAACAACAGAATTGGTTGCATTTATAAAGTTCCTTGCAAGGAATGTAATATGTTTTACTTAGGCCAGACAGGTAAAGATCTTGCAACTAGAATTAAACAACACAAATACAGTGTTAGAACAGGCCAGGAATCCAATGCTCTGTTTGTTCATTTGAGGGATAACAAGCATTGCATTGACTGGGATAATGCCTCCTCAATATTACCATGTAATTCAATTGATAGTAGGAACATCATAGAATCTAGTCTTATTAAACATACCGAAGCATTCAACATGAATTTGAGTAACGGCTTGTACAAGCTGGACAACTTTGTAATTAAGAAGATTTGTGATCAGGTGAGAAGGCCGGGTCACTTGACCATCTGACCTGACCACCAACCGTTGTGTGCTATTTAAAGATTAGTAGGGTCATTACCTAATACCTGACCATTGTGGACCTGGTCTCACCCTCCTCTGTATATATACACCTTGATTTGTATTACTCTCTCTAGGAATGCATACATAGGACATAGGACGTTAGCAATGGCATGCCCAATAAAAAAACACATGATAAAGTACAAGGAACAAGACAAGAAGGATACGACATACGTCGAAATAGCCAAGAGAGCGGTCCAAGAGGCTCATAGACCAGAATCCACCATATTAAACCTAAGTGAGCCAATACACGATAAGGTAATGATTAGTATGATCCATGCACATTTGCACAATATCATTGCACCCGGATCATACAATGAGTAATTAAGGAAAATGTTTAAATTGAATAGCCTACCAGAGATGATATTTCCAGAGAATCCACAATCCGAAAAACTATTTCAGGCAACATACGCAAGCGAACTGAGAGAAAGACTACAGCTAGACAAACAAAGGTTTGAGCAAGGAGCAACAGCTGATACACAAGGAACACAAGCGACTGATAGAGATCCCAGACAAATGACTAGAAGTGACAAAGAGAAGATAGAAATAACAAAAGGACAGACTATAAGACAAAGGAGTAGGAGGAGAGAAGATAAGATGGAAACTGAACACAATATACAACCTGAATCTGCTGAAGATATTGGATTAAAAGTTATCACTGCAACAAAACATGGAATCCCAACATCGAGACCAACAGGAGGGACAATAGTAAAAAACTGTGAAGGAGGGATATACAAGTGGACATATCAAGAAAAATCCCTAAGTGAAGATTATGTCTGGTCACTTATTACTACGGACAAACTAAAGATTACGACCAATGACTTTAAAATAGTAGACCCGTCAGAGTTTAGAAGAGTCAGAAGCGGGAAACAGGATGATAGGTCTCCACTTCAACAGTCACAATCCAAGTATAAGAAATAATGGACAATAGACAAACAGTAAAAACTTTAAGAATAATACAACACAACGTAAGAAACTGGAAGACCGAGAGAATTAACCTAAGTAATATATATCAAGAAATTGACCCTGACATTATACTAAAAAACAGTCACGGTGAGACAGAAAACAACAACATAAAACTCGTTAACTATTATGTAAACCAAAGAAATAAATCGGGCGAGAAAAATGACGGAGTAGCGATAGCGGTTAAAAGAAACTTAAAATTTAAACTAATTGATGACTTCCAGGATGAATTTCTAGCAATAAAAATAAATACAACTCAAGGAGACGTAATTATTGCTACTACTTATCTCCCACCGAGACGACCCTACTTACCTATAGAAGACCTATTAAAATTGGCTAACAATAGTCATCCGATGTACATCTTAGGAGACTTTAACGCCAGACATAGGATTTTTGACAATACAAATAATAACGTCGTGGGAAACGCCCTTAATCAATTAATAAATTTAGGGAAAATCAATCATCTGGGTCCTAACTTTCCAACCTGGAGAAATCACAATACACAATCGACACCAGACAAAATTTTTACCAACAACAAAGCCTTTTTCAATTACCATATAATACAGGGACCTCTTACAGGCAGTGACCATCTGCCAATTATACTAACACTGTCAACAAGCCCCATACAGATACCAATAAAAAAGAGACTGAAAATGAGTAAAACAGACTGGGACAGCTTCAAAGACGAATTAAGTAATCACCACTCGATTAACCTACAAGGGAAAACAACAGAAGATATAGACTCAGAAATGGACAGACTGCACTCAGCAATAAAAACATCTATAACCAAACACACTCCTACTTCACACTTTAGAACATTACCCAACAACAGACTACCAGAAGAAGTTAAATTAATCCAGACCTATTACAATGAAATAAACAGGTATATGGAAAGACACGGCAGTAACAGATGGCTATATACGACACAGATAGCACTACAGATAAAATTAAGAGACGCATGTAAGGAAGCAAACAATAAAAAATGGAATGATATTATAATGGCGGCTGACATGACTAAAGACACAAAAACATTTTGGACTTCCATAAACAAGATGATGGGGCACAACAAGCAAAAAACACCATACATTAAAGACCAAAATGGAACAAAACTGCACGAGGAAAATGAACAAGAGTCAGCATTCAAAAGGGAATGGGTAAAAGTTTTTAAAATATCAGATGAGGAAAATGAAGATTTTGATAGTGAACACGAAGAAAGGATAGAAGACGAAATGGGAAGACATATACATAGAATCACCCCAAGGCAATATATAGACTATAACTTATTACCTAATAATCAAATAATAACCATGGGAGAAATGATGCACTGTCTGAGGAAGTTTAAGGAAAAAGCCCCTGGGCTCACAGGTATTACACGAAATATGATCATGAATCTACCTGAAAACATTTTAAATACACTATTAAACATTTATAACGCATGCTTAATAACTGGTTACTTTCCAGACAAACTAAAATATGCTAAAATGATATTTATTCCGAAGGAGGGTAAGGACAATAAGGAAATATTAAACTACAGGCCAATATCTTTATTAGAAATTACCGGGAAACTCTTGGAAAAAATTTTAAATACAAGACTTATAGCCTTTTTAACACAACATGGGAAAACTAACAACAGACAACATGGATTTATGCCCAATAGAAATACCCTAACTGCAATAGCTATAATAACGGAAATAATTGCAATAGAAAAAAGCAAGGATAACCAGATCAATATAATTTTAAGGGATGTTTCTAAGGCCTTTGATAAGGTTTGGCATTTAGGCTTAAAATAAAAAATATTAAAACTGGGACTTAATGAATACTTTCTAAGAATATTGTGTAACTATTTAGATGGTAGGAGAGCACAAATTCAAATTGGAAACTTTTTGGGAACTATGTTTAATCTTGAGAGTGGAGTACCTCAAGGAGGATGCCTTTCTCCAACACTATATACAATTTATACTTCAGACACACCTCAACCTACCCCCTTTAGCGAATATGTAATGTTTGCTGATGATATTACTCAAATAGTATCATACCCAGGAAAATCAACCCAATTTATGGCACTCTACACGGTAAGAGCGATAAAAAACATAAATGATTTTGAGAAAAAATGGAAAATTAGGACAAATAAGAACAAATTCAAGATAATACCAATAGCCAAGATTAAAACAAGTCCAGTAATAGTCGACCAGGAACTATACCCATACGACACTGAAGGCAGGATGCTTGGATTAAAACTAACAAAAAGAGGATATATAACATACTTAAAAGATAAAGAACGACAGGCAAGAATAAGATTATCAAAAATAAAACGCTTTAAGAACCTTAGCATTAATAACAAGAGAAAGATATATATTGCCCTTGTCAAATCAATTATGGACTACCCACCTATCCCATTGAACACCCTTAGTAAAACGAGCATTAAAAGGTTACAAACAGTACAAAATATAGCCCTTAGATTTATATATAACATAAAATATACAGACCACATCAGTAATGAACAGCTACACAAGAGAGCAAATCTCTTAGCAATCAATGTAGATATACACAACAAAGCTGTAAATATTTGGAAAAAAGTGACTGAACTTAACACAGAAACATATCAAAACTGGATAAATAATATAGACAACGAAGAATTCCAAGAACACAGTTGGTTTAAATCAGCCAGGAAGAAAGTAATTGAACCATCTCCTGCCCCAATATACATATAAAACCTTAATAGAGAGAATAAAAGATGAGAGTGACCTACCAGCTCCATTAAGAACCTGGCAGGCCTCTCCATAC
The DNA here is from genome assembly GCF_018991925.1 of Homarus americanus. Classification (NCBI taxonomy): domain Eukaryota; kingdom Metazoa; phylum Arthropoda; class Malacostraca; order Decapoda; family Nephropidae; genus Homarus; species Homarus americanus. The sequence continues at coordinate 9,974 of NW_024711919.1, read as the reverse complement.
AGTGTACCTTTAGACTAACATAACTAATATTTAACAATTAACATTTAACATTGAACTAACATCTTAGCAAAAAAAAAAAATGTGATTATCCTCCCAGCTACACAAGGACCTGGGCGGGCTCACTAACTCCGAAAAAAATAAAATAAATAATAATAATAATAATAATAATGTGATTACCCTCCCAGCTACATTAGCCAGGAAGAAGTAATTGAACCATCTCCTGCCCCAATATACACATTTACACATAAAACATTAATAGGGGAATAAAGATGAGAGTGACCTACCAGCTCCACTAAGAACCTGGCAGGCCTCTCCATACAGTGTACCTTTAGACTAACACAACTAACACTTAACTAACACCTCAGAAAAAAAAATGTGACTACCCTCCCAGTTACACAAGGACCTGGGCGGGCTCACTAACTCCAACAATAATAAAATAATAATAATAAGCAGCATTATATAAATAAACCAATATTAATACAAAGGTCTGACGACCCAAGGGAGCAGAACAAAGATAAAACACCAATAGGAAAGATGAAGCGATCTGGTTGAGCCCAGATTCTTTCTACTCCTACTGTATTTCAGTTTCACCACTTTTCCTTCAACTCCTAATAATCTTCTTTCACCTCTTAACTAAAGACTTCGTATCGTATCGTACTCTCTCTAGTCTGTACTCACCCCTGAAGATGTGAATTACACGAAAGCGCTTGGGAACTTCGTGTTTTCTTCTTTCCTTGTGGTTATCAGCATATACCTAGATCACGCGCACCTACAGTGATTTACTTGCATAAATGGATTCCACGCGCCACTTCTTCATCCTCTCTACAAGCTGTCCTGGACTGTCTCCTTTCGTTACTGAATACTCCTCTTCGATGATCAAGGCCCACAAATTGAAAATACGTTTGAAATTTCTCCAGACATGCCTCAGTGAAAAATTTATGCCTAGATCAATCCTCCCACAACGTGTCCTGAAGATGTCTGACCGCCCCTTTGATGAGTTCTAAGAAATCATCCTTAAGAAACATTTTGAAATAAAGAAAATTGAAGTGGATGAAGCCTTCCGTATTGTAAGACAAAAAAAGCGCGCTTTTAATATGACCATACCGAGTTATTGGAAAAAGTTCATGTTGGACTACTGTTTTGATAACCTGAGACGTGAGCGTTCTGATCTTCAAGCCAAGATAGACCACAAATTGGCACTCCTTATTAGAAATAGTGATTGGACTAAGGATGCCAATAACAACTGTGTAGTGAATCTCTCCTCTAAACAACTAGACAATGATACCTTGTGTGCCCTCGGCTATGGTTTAAGTTTTGATGGTTCTAGCAAGGGAGTCGACAGTGTTGACATAGCCAGAGCATTTTGCAATTTGGAGAAATTCAGTAATTTGACAAGTGAAGAAGTGAACATGTGTAAAGGTGTTGTGTATGAATCTATGTCCAAGCCTTGTGTTCCAAACTTGGTATGTACCGAAGAAATCGATATAATTGCATTCACTGAAACATGGATCAACCTAGACACACGTGAATTACCAGTCGAATACCAAATTGCGGGTTACAAACTGTTCCATACCGATAGGCAGACCAGGAAAGGAGGCGGAGTAGCAATCTATGTTAGGGATAATCTGAAGTGTGAAATAAATAAGGAAATAAAAACTGAGAGGAATACAGAAACAATTTGAATAGAATTAAGCAACGGTCGGGAAAAATTAATCACAGGGGTAATATATAGACCCCCCAATCTTGATAGCGTCAATGAGCGACTTATCTGGGATGAAATGCGCAGGGGTAATAATATACTGGATTTAGTTCTGACGAACAGAGAAAACCTCATTAGCAATGTCGAGGTAGGGAACGAACTTGCAAACAGCGATCACAAAGAAATTCGATTCCAGTTAGATTTTCAGGGCAGACGTAAGGAAAATTCCACTAAAGTACCAGATTTCAGAAGGGCAAACTTTGACAGTTTAAAGAGGCAGCTGAGAGAGGGGGTGTCGCGCTTGGCCGTGAACCTGACAGATGACACCGACCTGATAACGAGATCTGAGATTGCCGAGTTCCACGATAATTTAAATAGTGAGTTACTTAATGCACAAAGGCAGAACATACCATACAAAAAACTCAGATCAGACAACAATGACCCTAAATGGATAAATAATTATTTAAAGAACATCATTGGCCAAAGGAAGGCTATAGGTAGAAGGATAAATCGTGGCGAAATTCACCTCCGGGACTATTATAGGGTATTGGCGAGTAGAGTTAAAACCGAGATAAGGAAAGGAAAGAGGAATAATGAGGTAAGGATAGCAAGGGAGGCGAAGACAAACACCAAAGGATTCTACCAAATATATCAAACTAAAACACGAGAAAAGATTGGACCAATACGGTCAGACTCCGGCGAGCTCACTGATAACGACGGAGAAATGAGCAATAATTTGAATAAATATTTTTCAACAGTTTTCACCACCGAAAATCTAAACATGATACCCGAGGCACCGACTCTATTCAGAGATAGTGAAGAAAACAAATTAAGTGAGATAGTAGTGACTAGTAACGATAGTGTAAGCAACAGACAAACTAAAGCCTAATAAGTCACCTGGTCCCGATGAGATATTTCCACAGAGTATTAAAGGAATGTAAGGAAGAGCTTAGTATGCCCTTAGCAAAGTTGTTTAACATGTCCTTAAAAACAGGTGTAGTACCAGAATCCTGGAGGATAGCGAATGTAATACCGATTTTCAAGAAGGGGATAGATCACTATCCTCTAACTACCGCCCAATCAGTCTAACATCAATAGTAGGCAAATTACTGGAAGCAATCATTTCAAACTCTATTCGAAATCACCTGGAGAAGCATCGATTGATCAATGATTCCCAGCATGGCTTCACAAGCGGACGTTCTTGCCTAACTAATCTATTAACATTCTTTTCATCAGTTTTCGAATCAGTGACTAGGGGCACAATTATGATGTGGTATATCTCGACTTTAGCAAAGCCTTCGACAGAGTCCCCACGTAAAGACTAATTAGAAAGGTAGCTCATGGTATCAAAGGTGACATCCTTAAATGGATTAGGGCGTGGTTACAGGACAGGAAACAGCGAGTGAGCATTAATGGCACTAAGTCCCATTGGAGCAACGTCACAAGTGGAGTTCCCCAAGGCTCAGTACTTGGACCATTATTATTTATTATATACATAAACGACATAGATATCGGCATAGACAGCAACATAAGCAAATTTGCTGATGACACTAAAATAGGACGTGTTATTAAATCTGACGAGGACTCAGCAAAACTACAGGAAGATCTAAACAAATTTTTCGAATGGTCTGAAAAATGGCAGATGAAATTCAACGTGGACAAATGTAAAGTACTCAGTATAGGAGATGTAAACAGGGAAACCAGATACCAGATGAACAACGATGCCATAGAGAAATCCGACTGCGAGAGAGATTTAGGAGTAATGATAAGTAGGAACCTTAAGCCAAGTAAACAATGTGTTTTTGCTCGTAACAAGGCTAATAAAGTACTTGGGTTCATACAAAGGAGTGTTAGTTACAAGACTAGCGAGGTCATCCTAAAACTGTATCTTGCTCTTGTGAGACCACACCTGGATTACGCAGTTCAGTTCTGGTCACCGTATTACAGAATGGATATAGAATCCTTGGAAAGAATTCAGAGGAGAATGACAAGACTAATCCCGGGCATTAGGAACCTTGAGTATAGAGACAGGTTAAAGCATCTTAATTTGCACTCCCTCGAGAGACGTAGAGCGAGGGGCGACCTGATAGAGGTGTATAAGTGGAAGACAGGGCTAAACAAAGGGGACATTACAAAGGTACTCAAATTATCCAACCAGGAGCGAACTCGTAACAATGGTTTTAAATTAGACAAATTTAGATTTAGGCGTGAAATAGGTAAACACTGGTTTGGAAACAGAGTAGTGGATGAATGGAACAAGTTACCAAATATCATCATTAACTCGAATACGCTGAATTGCTTCAAACATAGGTTGGATGCTCATATGAGCAATAGGGGTTAGGTGTAAACGGGATTGCCCAGTATGGGCCAATAGGCCCGCTGCAGTTTCCTCCATTCTTATGTTCTTATGTTCTTAAAGCAATCCAAGCCCTTAAGAAAAATAAGGATCTACATGTCACTAAAGCAGATAAAGCCAACACAGTAGTGATTTTAAACAAAGATGACTATATCTCTAAAATGAATGACCTCTTATGTGATACTACAACATATTCTAAACTCATAAATAATCCTCTCAACACTGTCAACACCCAGTTCAACAAAAAAACTGAAGTCCCTATTGAGAGGCAAAGCTACTCTCATTAAACATCTTACTTCAACGTCCCCTCCACTGCCATACATGTACGGTGTCATCAAGACCCACAAGCCCAATAACCCAGCAAGACCCATCATTAGCTCAGTTGGGTCAATCTCTTATAAACTATCTAAATGGTTAGTTTCTTTACTAAATCCCCTAGTTGGCAACATTTCTAACTCCAATATCAAGAATAATATGGATCTGGTTGATAAACTCAATAACTTACACATTAATCATGATTTTAAACTAGTCAGCTTTGATGTAACGTCACTCTTTACAAAGGTCCCAGTTGATGATTTACTAGAGTTCCTCATAGATTCCCTGGATAACATTTCACTGCCCGTCTCGAAAGACGACCTCATCGAACTCATCAAACTATGTATTAAGGATTGCAAATTCGAATTCAACGGGGAATATTATGCTCAAAAATTTGGTATGGCAATGGGTAATCCACTCTCACCTGTATTAAGCAACCTATATATGGAATTCTTTGAAAAGAAACTATTAAGTAATATTTTACCACCCTCAGCAGTCTGGTTTAGATATGTTGATGATGTATTATGTCTCTGGCCATGTAATGAGGACCTAAAAGCTTTCCTGCCACAACTTAACAACTTAGCCCCCTCGATCAAATTCACTGTGGAATTAGAGCAAGACTGTAAATTGCCATTCCTAGACTGTCTGATACACAGAATAGGTAACACTTTTAAGTTCAGTATTTATAGAAAACCAACTAATGTGTGTTCATACATTCATTATTATTCTGCCCACCATAATAAAGTCAAACAGTCAGTATTTTCAACAATGTTTTTACGTGCCTTGAGAATTTGCAGTCCGGAATTCATCGATGAGGAATACAAATATATATATAATATTGGCTCAAACCTTAAATACCCTAGATCTTTCATAGACAAATGCTTAAACATTACTAAGAAAACTTTTTATAGAACTGACCCCAAGCCCACCCATGACCATAAGAATATCTTAATATTACCATTTCACAAAAATTTCTCACACATTCCTGCACAGCTAAAAACCTGGAACGTCAATGTGGCATTTAAAAACTCATGCACTGTTAAACAAATGTTAATCAAGAACTCCCCCAACAGCACAATTGGTTGCATTTATAAAGTTCCTTGCAAGGAATGTAATATGTTTTACTTAGGCCAGACAGGTAAAGATCTTGCAACTAGAATTAAACAACACAAATACAGTGTTAGGACAGGCCAGGAATCCAAGGGCTCTGTTTGTTCATTTGAGGGATAACAAGCATTGCATTGACTGGGATAATGCCTCCTCAATATTACCATGTAATTCAATTGATAGTAGGAACATCATAGAATCTAGTCTTATTAAACATACCGAAGCATTCAACATGAATTTGAGTAACGGCTTGTACAAGCTGGACAACTTTGTAATTAAGAAGATTTGTGATCAGGTGAGAAGGCCGGGTCACTTGACCATCTGACCTGACCACCAACCGTTGTGTGCTATTTAAAGATTAGTAGGGTCATTACCTAATACCTGACCATTGTGGACCTGGTCTCACCCTCCTCTGTATATATACACCTTGATTTATATTACTCTCTCTAGTCTGTACTCACCCCTGAAGAGGTGAATTACACGAAAGCGCTTGGGAACTTCGTGTTTTCTTCTTTCCTTGTGGTTATCAGCATATACCTAGATCACGCGCACCTACAGTGATTTACTTGTATATATATAAATATATATATATATATATATATATATATATATATATATATATATGAAAGAAGAAAATTTCGTGTAATTCACGTCTTCAGTGGTGAGTACAGACTGTACTCATCCCTGAAGATGTGAATTACACGAAAGCGCTTGGGAACTTCGTGTTTTCTTTTTCCTTGTGGTTATCAGCATATACCTGGATCACGCACACCTACAGTGATTTATTTGCATATATATATATATATATATATATATATATATATATATATATATATATATATATATATATATATATATATATATATATATATATATATATATATATATATAAATGCAAGTAAATCACTGTAGGTGCGTGATTCCTAGAGCAGTTAATCACAAGGAAAGAAGAAAACACCTCTGTGTTTTCTTTCTTTCCTTGTGGTTATATATATATATATATATATATATATATATATATATATATATATATATATATATATATATATATATATATATATATATATATATATATATATATATATATATATATATATATATATATATATATATATATAATAAACATTAATTAATAAATAAATAAATAAAATCCTTTACACAACACAAGAAACTCCACAACATGAAAAACTCCACTACAGGAGAAGAGAAACTCCACTACATGAAAACTATTACACGAGAAACTTCACTGCATGAGAAATTCTACTACATGAGAAGCTCTACTACATGAGAAACTCCACTATATGACTAACTATACGACATATGAAACTCCACTACATGAGAACCTTCATTACATACAAAACTCCACTACATGAAAAACTCCACTATATGAGAACTTTACGACATGAGAAACTCCACTACAAGAGAAATTCCACTACATGAAAAACTCCATTACATGAGAAACTCCACTACATGTGAAACTCCACTTCATGAGAAACTCCACTAAATGAGAAACTCCACTACATGAGAAACTCTACTACGTGACGTGGCTTCTGCTGTGAATTAATATGAATTCACCACATAGAACCGCCCCCCCCCAGCAGAAGTTCTCCCTTAATAAAACACATCTCCTGAAAGCAGTGACGCATCCCAGGTGTCTCTCACACAACGAATCGAGGATTTGTGTGTTTGCTGTGATAAAAGATGAGGAGTCGTGGGCGGTGATGAGCAATGCATAATCTGGTACGGAGCGTCACGGGAAGACAGATGCTTGTACCATACCAACCACTCGACTTGATTGCAAATTCTAGATAACACGGAATGTTTATTTTGTCTGGAGAGTCTCGAAATCTCAAAGGTGTGGCTCACGGGGACTCCACCGTCTCACCCAGGGGAAACTCTGAGGTATTTGTTGATCGCTGTGACTTTACGATCATTATCCGAGCAGAGGGAAAGACGATGCTATTGTGGAGAATATCTTAAGATAGGATGAAAAATGATATGCAGGCTCTAAGAATATCTTAAGCTCGGATGAAAAACCATATGCAGGCGCTAAGAATATCTTAAGATGGGCTGAACATGATATGCAGGCGTGAAGAGTATCATCTTAAGTTGGGATAAAAACTATATGTAGGCGTGAAGAATGTTTTAGGATGGGATGAAAAACGATATGCAGGCGTGAAGAATATTTTTGAGTCATTGCACAATTCTACCACCTAAATACATCTTCAGCACTTTGTATGTAGAACTTACAAACATACGCTTTATAAACCTGAATTAACGTCAAATTAAATTTATAATTAACCCAACAGAAGTATTGTTCAGTACTCGATTAACTTCTTGATACAAAATTTTTTAATTTCTTTGGTCAAAAACTTGAACAAAATATGATACGTAAAAATAAAAAAAGATTTATTTACACTCCAGGTAAATAATTAAACAAGATTTATTTTTTCCATACGTTAATAACACAACAACAAAAAATGGAGCGGAAATTAAAATAAGAAGGAATATACTCACACCAAAAAGAAAGAATATAAACAATAAGAATTTAAAATTAAAAAAATATTCACACTCCTCTAAAAAAGAGGAATATGAAGAAAAATAAATATATTAATACAATCAGGAAAAAATTCACATAAAATGAAAATAATCAAATAAATATTACAATCTGGATAACACCCAACAAGATGGAGGATATTAAACACTAATTAAATGAATAAGCAAAAACAGGACAATAAACAAAACAAAATATCAGGAACAAAATTTACGCAAAGAACAGGAAAATAAATAAGTAAAAGTTTAATTTTATATAATTAACTAAGGAAAACAGACTTTTTAACACACGCTGAAGAAATAAGAGAGAGATTTTCGCCGCACTTCTCAGGGAAGATAAATAAATTTTGACCGCCTTCATGGAGTTTCCTTGTTAGTGCAGAAGCCGAGCTCACTTACGCGTGAGATTGGCACTCTATTCTCTCGTCCTCTGAGTGCCGGGAACTGAGTGGCGGTTTCTGAGTGTCGGTTTCTGAGTGCTTGTTTCTGAGTGCCAGTAACTGGTGTCGGTTTCTGAGAGTTTGTTTGTGAGTCTCAGTTTCTGAGTGTTTGCTTCTGTGAGTGTTTGTTCCGAAATTAGGTTTCTGGGTGCCGGTTTCTGAGTGTTTGTGTCTTAGTGCCGGTTTCTGGATGTTTTTTTGTAAGTGTTTGTTTCGGAGAAGAGGTTTTTGAGTATTTGTTTCCGAGATCCGGTTTCTAAGTTACGATTCTGAGTATTTTTCTGAGTGCCGGATTCTGAGTGTTTGCTTCTCAGTCACGGGTTCTGAGTGTTCGTTTCTGAGTGCAGGTGGGAGAGTATGTGGGACTTTACGGAAGGAGATTATGGGGGTTGACTCTCTCTCTCTCTCTCTCTCTTGGGGGAGACTTCTTCATCTTGATTTCTGGCAACAGAAAAACTAATTTTGAGTCACATATTTCTTCCATACTTCTCCAATGAAGAGAATATGAAAAAATAAAAAAAAGAAGAGAGAGAGAGAGAGAGTGTGTGTGTGTGTGTGTGCACAGGGAGGTGTAATGCGTCTAGGGTGGCAGCATTATGTTAATGTTAAGGTCCATGCATTGCTTGCTTCCTCTCCTTTCAACTACCGCCGCTGCTCGTCCTCATGGCGAACAGGAAAGCAACTTACATAAGTCTTCCCCTGCCAGAACACTGCCTCTTCACAACCAAAACTCCTGTTGTGCCTCCTCGTTGCAACAAATGGTAACTGGGTGCCTTGTGGGCCCAGGCTAGATTAGCAGGGGATCTCGGAATACCAGTGGGCCCAAGAGGGACGGTGCATAGGGACACTGGTATGTGGACACATCCTGGCGCCTACCAACCACTGCCCCGCTGCCTTGCGGATTAACCTTGACAGGTATAAGGCTACGGGAGTAAACCCCAAACGAAAAATCTGTGGTGGAGCCTTTCATCAAGCAGACTTGCTTTCAGAACTCCAACAAAACCCCAACGGCGGTATAGGCAGACGAGGTGACCAACATGGGGGCACAATGACTACACTGGTGGAAGACGGCAATGCATGATGGACAGGCTACTGAGGCGAAACCTAACAAACTGGGCTATCAGCAGTTCATTGCAACTCTCCCTCTCCCTTTTCTTTGCAACACTTGCACCACTGAACCAGGAAAAGGGAGTGCAAAGATGTGTGGATGCAATCTGCTCTCTTGCCTCACCACATAAATCAACTCACGCACAGTCATCATCCAGCTCATCATACTCCTCATCATCATCAAACCCTTATACCCCAAATGTCCAATGGCGATGGACGAGTGGCAACGAGGACAGGCAGAGATGACTGTCGGAAGTCTCTAGTCACAACTCTGCGCTTGGGCGGCACAAATAAAATGGCCTTTCATTCACTTTGGATCTAGGCAGCAGTGTTATCCGGTACTGTCTGTGCGACTGAGCAGCCCTTTCGAGGAGCCACTCTGCTCATCCTACTTAGG
>NW_024711918.1:0-12391 GCF_018991925.1 Homarus americanus | reverse complement strand
GCGGCTTCGAAACCCAAGGATCCATATATATTTCATTAGTCCAATAAAGCACGCAGACTTCTACATATAATCAAAGCCTCACCCCACCAGGATTTGAAGCCACGATCTTATAATTGTGACCGGGGAACGCTACCTCTGGGCCACCAGGACAATAGAAGCAGTCCTAGACTCTACTATATTTCACACAAAGCCTGTTCAACGACCTTATGGCGCCATGAACCTCTAAATGGGGACCACCTGTGCCGCTTAGGTGATCAGAGCAACGTTTTACCAAATCCGGTTTCGAAACACGAGGATCCATATATATTTCATTAGCCCAATAAAGCACGCGGACTTTTACATATAATCAACACCTCACCCTACCAGGATTTGAACGCACGATCTCATAATTGTGACCGGGAAACGCTACCTCTGGGCCACTAGGACAATAAAAGCAGTCCTAGACTCTGCTATATTTCACACAAAGCCTGTTCAACGAGCTTATGGCGCCGTGAACCTCTAATGGGGACCACCCGTGCCACTTAGGTGATCAGAGCAACGTTTTACCGAATGCGGCTTCGAAACACGAGGATCCATATATATTTCATTAGCCCAATATAGCAGGCGGACTTCTACATATAATCAACACCTCACCCCACCAGGATTTGAACCCACGATCTTATAATTGTGACCGGGGGACGCTACCTCTGGGCCACCAGGACAATAAAAGCATTCCTAGACTCTGCTATATTTCACACAAAGCCTGTTCAACTTGCTTATGGCATTATGAACCTCTAATGGGGACCATCCATGCCGCTTAGGTGATCAGAGCAACGTTTTACCAAATCCGGCTTCGAAACAAGGAGGATCCATAAATATTTCATTAGCCCAATAAATCACTCGGACTTCTACATATAATCAACACCTCACCCTACCAGGATTCAAACCCACGATCTTATAATTGTGACCGGGGTATGCTACCTCTGGGCCACCAGGACAATAAAAGCAGTCCTAAACTCTACTATATTTCACACAAAGCCTGTTCAACGACCTTATGGCGCCATGAACCTCTAATGGGGACCACCCGTGCCGCTTAGGTGATCAGAGCAACGTTTTACCAATTCTGGCTTCGAAACACGAGGATCTATATATATTTCATTAGCCCAATAAAGCACGCGGACTTCTACATATAACCAACACCTCACCCCACCAGGATTTGAACCCACGATCTTATAATTGTGACCGGGGAACGCTACCTCTGGGCCACTAGGACAATAAAAGCAGTCCTAGACTCTGCTATATTGCACACAAAGCCTGTTCAATGAGCTTATGGCGCCGTGAACCTCTAATGGGGACCACCCGTGCTGCTTAGGTGATGAGACCAACATTTTACCAAATGCGGCTTCGAAACAAGAAGGATCCATATATATTTCATTAGCCCAATAAAGCATGCGGACTTCTACATTTAATCAACACCTCACCCCACCAGGATTTGAACCCACGATCTTATAATTGTGACCGGGGAACGCTACCTCTGGGCCACCAGGACAATAAAAGCATTCCTAGACTCTGCTATATTTCACACAAAGCATGTTCAATGAGCTTATGGCGCCGTGAACCTCTAATGGGGACCACCCGTGCCGCTTAGGTGATCAGAGCAACGTTTAACCAAATCCGGCTTCGAAACCCGAGGATCCATATATATTTCATTAGTCCAATAAAGCACGCAGACTTCTACATATAATCAACACCTCACCCCACCAGGATTTGAACCCACGATCTTATAATTAGACCGAATGCTACCTCTGGGCCACCAGACAATAAAGCGTCCTAGACTCATATATTTCACACACAAAGCCTGTTCAACGAGCTTATGGCGCCGTGAACTTCAATGGGGACCACGAAAAGCCGCTTAGGTGATCAGACCAACATTTTACCAAAATGCGCTTCGAAACAAGAAGGATCCATATATATTTCATTATCCCAAAGAAGCATGACTTCTACATTTAATCAACACCTCACCCCACCAGGATTTGGACCCACGATCTTATAATTGTGACCGGCGAACGCTACCTCTGGGCCACCAGTACAATAAAAGCAGTCCTAGACTCTGCTATATTTCACACAAAGCCTGTTCAACGACCTTATGGCGCCATGAACCTCTAATGGGGACCACCCGTGCCGCTTAGGTGATCAGAGCAACGTTTTACCAAATCCGGTTTCGAAACACGAGGATCCATATATATTTCATTAGCCCAATAAAGCACGCGGACTTTTACATATAATCAACACCTCACCCTACCAGGATTTGAACCCACGATCTTATAATTGTGACCGGGAAACGCTACCTCTGGGCCACTAGGACAATAAAAGCAGTCCTAGACTCTGCTATATTTCACACAAAGCTTGTTCAACGAGCTTATGGCGCCGTGAACCTCTAATGGCGACCACGAGTGCCGCTTAGGTGATCAGACCAACATTTTACCAAATGAGTCTTCGAAACAAGAAGGATCCATATATATTTTATTATCCCAATAAAGCACGCGGACTTCTACATTTAATCAACACCTCACCCCACCAGGACTTGAACCCACGATCTTATAATTGTGACCGGGGAATGCTACCTCTGGGCCACCAGGACAATAAAAGCAGTCCTAGACTCGGCTATATTTCACACAAAGCCTGTTCAACGAGTTTATCGCGCTGTGAACCACTATAGGGGACCACCCGTGCCGCTTAGGTGATCAGAGCAACGTTTTACCAAATGCGGCTTCGAAACACGAGGATCCATATATATTTCATTAACCCAATAAAGCAGGCGGACTTCTACATATAATCAACACCTCACCCCACCAGGATTTGAACCCACAATCTTATAATTGTGACCGGGACGCCACTTGGGCCACTGAAATAACAAAAGCAGTCCTAGACTCCTGCTATATTTCACACAAAGCCTGTTCAACGAGCTTATGGCGCCGTGAACCTCTAATGGGGACCACGAGTGTTGCTTAGGTGATCAGACCAACATTTTACCAAATGCGGCTCTGAAACAAGAAGGATCCTATATTTCATTATCCCAATAAAGCATCGCGGACTTCTACATTTAATCAACACTTACCCCACAGGATTTGAACCCACGATCTTATAATTGTGACCAACGCTACCGGGGCCACCAGGACAATAAAAGCAGTCCAGACTCTGCCATATTTCACACAAAGCCTGTTCAACGACCTTATGGCGCCATGAACCTCTAATGGGGACCACCCGTGCCGCTTAGGTGATCAGAGCAACGTTTTACCAAATCCGGTTTCGAAACCCTAGGATCCATGTATATTTCATTAGCCCAATAAAGCACGCGGACTTCTACATTTAATCAACACCTCACCCCACCAGGATTTGAACCCACGACCTTAAATTGTGACCGGGGAATGCTACCTCTGGGCCACCAGGACAATAAAAGCAGTACTAGACTCTGCTATATTTCACACAAAGCCTGTTCAACGAGCTTATGGCGCCGTGAACCTCTAATGGGGACCACGAGTGCCGCTTAGGTGATCAGACCAACATTTTACCAAATGCGGCTTCGACACAAGAAGGATCCATATATATTTCATTATCCCAATAAAGCACGCGGACTTCTACATTTAATCAACACCTCACCCCACCAGGATTTGAACCCACGATCTTATAATTGTGTCCGGGGAACGCTACCTCTGGGCCACCAGGACAATAAAAGCAGTCCTAGACTCTGCTATATTTCACACAAAGCCTGTTCAACGAGCTTATGGCGCCGTGAACCTCTAATGGGGACCACCCGTGCCACTTAGGTGATCAGAGCAACGTTTTACCGAATGCGGCTTCGAAACACGAGGATCCATATATATTTCATTAGCCCAATAAAGCACGCTGACTTCTACATATAATCAACACCTCACCCCACCAGGATTCTGAACCCACGATCTTATAATTGTGACCGGGGGACGCTACCTCTGGCCCACCAGGACACTAAAAGCATTCCTAGACTCTGCTATATTTCACACAAAGCATGTTCAACGAGCTTATGGCGCCGTGAACCTCTAATGGGGACCACCCGTGCCGCTTAGGTGATCAGAGCAACGTTTTGCCAAATGCGGCTTCGAAACCCGAGGATCCATAAATATTTCATTAGCCCAATAAAGCACGTGGACTTCTACATATAATCAACACCTCACCCCACCAGGATTTGAACCCACGATCTTATAATTGTGGCCGGGGAATGCTACCTCTGGGCCACCAGGACAATAAAAGCAGTCCTAGACTCTGCTATATTTCACACAAAGCCTGTCAACGAGCTTATGGCGCCGTGAACCTCTAATGGGGACCACCCGTGCCGCTTAGGTGATCAGAGCAACGCTTAACCAAATGCGGCTTCGAAACATGAGGATCCATATATTTTTCATTAGCGCAATAAAGCAGGCGGACTTCTACATTTAATCAACACCTCACCCCACCAGGATTTGAACCCTCGATCTTATAATTGTGACCGGGGGACGCTACCTCTGGGCCACCAGGACAATAAAAGCAGTCCTAGACTCTGCTATATTTCACACAAAGCCTGTTCAATGAGTTTATGGCGCCGTGAACCTCTAATGGGGACCACCCGTGCCGCTTAGGTGATCAGAGCAACGTTTTACCAAATGCAGCTTCGAAACACGAGGACCCATATATATTTCATTAGCCCAATAAAGCACGCGGGCTACTTCATATAATCAACACCTCACCCCACTAGGATTCGAACCCACGATCTTCTAATTGTGACGGGGAACGCTACCTATGGGCAACCAGGACACTAAAAGCATTCCTAGACTCTGCTATATTTCACACAAAGCCTGGTCAACGAGCTTATGGCGCCGTGAACCTCTAATGGGGACCACCCGTGCCGCTTAGGTGATCAGAGCAACGTTTTACCAAATGCAGCTTCGAAACACGAGGATCCATATATATTTCATTAGCCCAATAAAGCACGTGGACTTCTTAATATAATCAACACCTCTCCCCACCAGGATTTGAACCCACGATCTTCTAATTGTGACGGGGGAACGCTACCTCTGGGCCACCAGGACAATAAAAGCAGTTATAGATTCTGCTATATTTCACACAAAGCCTGTTCAACGAGCTTATGGCGCTGTGAACCACTATAGGGGACCACCTGTGCCGCTTAAGTGATCAGAGCAACGTTTTACCAAATCCGGCTTCGAAACACGAGGATCCATATATATTTCATTTGCCCAATAAAGCACGCAGACTTCTACATATAATCAACAGAATCAACCCATATAGACTTTGCTATATTTCACACAAAGCCTGTCTAACGCAGCTTATACGCCAGAACCACTATAGGGGAACCACCCGTGCCGCTTAGGTGATCAGAGCAACGTTTTACCAAATGCGGCTTCGAAACACGAGGATCCATATATATTTCATTAGCCCAATAAAGCACGCGGACTTCTTCATATAATCAACACCTCACCCCACCAGGATTCGAACCCACGATCTTCTATTTGTGACCGGGGATCGCTACCTCTGGGCCACCAGGACACTAAAAGCATTCCTAGACTCTGCTATATTTCACACAAAGCCTGTTCAACGAGCTTATGGCGCCGTGAACCTCTAATGTGGACCACCTGTGCTGCTTAGGTGATCAGAGCAACGTTTTACCAAATGCGGGTTCGAAACACGAGGATCCATATATATTTCATTAGCCCAATAAAGCACGCGGACTTCTACATATAATCAACACCTCACCCCACCAGGATTCAAACTCATTTATCTATAATTGTGACCGGGTATGCTACCTCTGGGCTACCAGGACACTAAAAGCAGTCCTAGAAACTGTTAAATTTCACACAAAGCCTGTTGAACGACCTTATGGCGCCGTGAACCTCTAATGGGGGCCACCCCTGCCGCTTAGGTGATCAGAGCAACGTTTTACCAAATCCGGCTTCGAAAGACGAGAATCCATATATATTTCATTAGCCCAATAAAGCACTCACACAACTTCATATAATCAACACCTCACCCCACCAGGATTCGAACCCACGATCCTATAATTGTGACCGAATGCTACCGGGGCCACACCAGGACAATAAAAGCAAGTCCCATTTCGCTATATTTCACACAAAGCCTTTTCAACGAGCTTATGGCGCCGTGAACCTCTAATGGGGACCACCCGTGCCGCTTAGGTGATCAGAGCAACGTTTTACCAAATGTGGCTTCGAAACACGAGGATCCATATATCTTTCATTAGCCCAATAAAGCATGCGGACTTCTACATATAATCAACACCTCACCCCACCAGGATTCAAACCCACGCTCTTATAATTGTGACCGGGGTATGCTACCTCTGGGCCACCAGGACAATAAAAGCAGTCCAAGTCTCTACTATATTTCACACAAAGCCTGTTCAACGACCTTATGGCTCCATGAACCACTAATGGGGAAAACCTGTGCCGCTTAAGTGATCAGAGCAACGTTTTACCAAATCCAGCTTCGAAACACGAGGATCCATATATATTTCATTTGCCCAATAAAGCACGCAGACTTCTACATATAATCAACACCTCAACCCACCAGGATTTGAACCCACGATCTTATAATTGTGACCGGGGAATGCTACCCCTGGGCCACTAGGACAATAAAAGCAGCCTTAGACTCTGCTATATTTCACACAAAGCCTGTTCAACGAGCTTATGGCGCTGTGAACCACTATAGGGGACCACCCGTGCCGCTTAGGTGATCAGAGCAACGTTTTACCAAATGCGGCTTCGAAACACGTGGATCCATATATATTTCATTAGCCCAATAAAGCACGCGGACTTCTTCATATAATCAACACCTCACCCCATCAGGATTTGAACCCACGATCTTATAATTGTGACCGGGGAATGCTACCTCTGGGCCACCAGGACAATAAAAGCAGTCCTAGACTCTGCTATATTTCACACAAAGCCTTTTCAACGAGCTTATGGCGCCGTGAACCTCTAATGGGGACCACCCGTGCCGCTTAGGTGATCAGAGCAACGTTTTACCAAATGCGGCTTCGAAACACGAGGATCCATATATCTTTCATTAGCCCAATAAAGCATGCGGACTTCTACATATAATCAACACCTCACCCCACCAGGATTCAAAACCACGCTCTTATAATTGTGACCGGGGTATGCTACCTCTGGGCCACCAGGACAATAAAAGCAGTCCAAGTCTCTACTATATTTCACACAAAGCCTGTTCAACGACCTTATGGCTCCAAGGAACCGTTCAATGGGGACCACCTGTGCCGCTTTTAAGTGATCAGAGTAACGTTTTACCAACCGCTTGAACACGGTGGATCCATATATATTTCATTTGCCCAATAAAGCACGAGACTTCTACATATAATCAACACCTCAACCCACCAGATTTGAACCCACGATCTTATAATTGTGACCGGGGAATGCTACCCCTGGGCCACTAGGACAATAAAAGCAGCCTTAGACTCTGCTATATTTCACACAAAGCCTGTTCAACGAGCTTATGGCGCTGTGAACCACTATAGGGGAACCACCCGTGCCGCTTAGGTGATCAGAGCAACGTTTTACCAAATGCGGCTTCGAAACACGAGGATCCATATATATTTCATTAGCCCAATAAAGCACGTGGACTTCTTAATATAATCAACACCTCTCCCCACCAGGATTTGAACCCACGATCTTCTAATTGTGACGGGGGAACGCTACCTCTGGGCCACCAGGACAATAAAAGCAGTAATAGATTCTGCTATATTTCACACAAAGCCTGTTCAACGAGCTTTTGGCGCTGTGAACCACTATAGGGGACCACCTGTGCCGCTTAAGTGATCAGAGCAACGTTTTACCAAATCCGGCTTCGAAACACGAGGATCCATATATATTTCATTTGCCCAATATAGCACGCAGACTTCTACATATAATCAACACCTCAACCCACATAGACTCTGCTATATTTCACACAAAGCCTGTTCAACGAGCTTATGGCGCTGTGAACCACTATAGGGGAACCACCCGTGCCGCTTACGTGATCAGAGCAACGTTTTACCAAATGCGGCTTCGAAACACGAGGATCCATATATATTTCATTAGCCCAATAAAGCACACGGACTTCTTCATATAATCAACACCTTCAATTTCACCAGATTCGAACCGTCATCTTCTATTTGTGACCGGGGATCGCTACCTCTAAAGCCACCAGGACACTAAAAGCATTCCTAGACTCTGTTATATTTCATTACTACAAAGCCTGTTCAACGAGCTTATGGCGCCGTGAACTCCTAATGTGACTCACCCAGTTGCTTAGGTGATCAGAGCACGGTTTTACCAAATGCGGTTCAAAACACGGCATCCATATATATTTCATTAGCCCAATAAAGCACGGACTTCTACATATAATCAACACCTCACCCTACCAGGATTCAAACCCACGATCTTATAATTGTGACCGGGTTATGCTACCTCTGGGCCACCAGGACACTAAAAGCAGTCCTAGACTCTGCTATATTTCACACAAATCCTGTTCAACGAGCTTATGGCGCAGTGAACCTCTAATGGGGACCACCCGTGCCGCTTATGTGATCAGAGCAACGCTTTACCAAATCCGGCTTGGAAACACGAGGATCCATATATATTTATTAGCCCAATAAAGCACGCAGGACTTCATATAATCAACACCTCACCCCACCAGGATTTGAACCCACTATCTTAGTAATTGTGACCGGGAATGCTACCTCTGGGGCTAACAGGATAATAAAGCAGTCCTGCCTCTACAGTATTTCACACACAAAGCCTTTCACCAGCCTATATGGTGTCAGTGAACCTCTAATGGGACCACCTGCCACCGCTAGGTGATCAGAGCAACGTTTTACCAAATGGCTTCGAAACACGAGGATCCATATATCTTTCATTAGCCCAATAAAGCATGCGGACTTCTACATATAATCAACACCTCACCCCACCAGGATTCAAAACCACGCTCTTATAATTGTGACCGGGGTATGCTACCTCTGGGCCACCAGGACAATAAAAGCAGTCCAAGTCTCTACTATATTTCACACAAAGCCTGTTCAACGACCTTATGGCTCCATGAACCACTAATGGGGAAAACCTGTGCCGCTTAAGTGATCAGAGCAACGTTTTACCAATTCCAGCTTCGAAACACGAGGATCCATATATATTTCATTTGCCCAATAAAGCACGCAGACTTCTACATATAATCAACACCTCAACCCACCAGGATTTGAACCCACGATCTTATAATTGTGACCGGGGAATGCTACCCCTGGGCCACTAGGACAATAAAAGCAGCCTTAGACTCTGCTATATTTCACACAAAGCCTGTTCAACGAGCTTATGATGCTGTGAACCACTATAGGGGACCACCCGTGCCGCTTAGGTGATCAGAGCAACGTTTTACCAAATGCGGCTTCGAAACACGTGGATCCATATATATTTCATTAGCCCAATAAAGCACGCGGACTTCTACATACAATCAACACCTCAACCCGCCAGGATTCGAACCCACGGCCCACAAGCCTATGACTGTGACCGGGGAACGCTAACCGCTGGACCACCAGGATACAAAAGCAGTCCTAGACTTTGTTATATTTCACACAAAGCCTTTTCAACGAGCTTATGGCGCCGTGAACCTCTAATGGGGACCACCCGTGCCGCTTAGGTGATCAGAGCAACGTTTTACCAAATGCGGCTTCGAAACACGAGGATCCATATATCTTTCATTAGCCCAATAAAGCATGCGGACTTCTACATATAATCAACACCTCACCCCACCAGGATTCAAACCCACGCTCTAATAATTGTGACCGGGGTATGCTACCTCTGGGCCACCAGGACAATAAAAGCAGTCCAAGTCTCTACTATATTTCACACAAAGCCTGTTCAACGACCTTATGGCTCCATGAACCACTAATGGGAAAAACCTGTGCCGCTTAAGTGATCAGAGCAGCGTTTTACCAAATCCAGCTTCGAAACACGAGGATCCATATATATTTCATTTGCCCAATAAAGCACGCAGACTTCTACATATAATCAACACCTCAACCCACCAGGATTTGAACCCACGATCTTATAATTGTGACCGGGGAATGCTACCCCTGGGCCACTAGGACAATAAAAGCAGCCTTAGACTCTGCTATATTTCACACAAAGCCTGTTCAACGAGCTTATGGCGCTGTGAACCACTATAGGGGACCACCCGTGCCGCTTAGGTGATCAGAGCAACGTTTTACCAAATGCAGCTTCGAAACACGTGGATCCATATATATTTCATTAGCCCAATAAAGCACGCGGACTTCTTCATATAATCAACACCTCACCCCATCAGGATTTGAACCCACGATCTTATAATTGTGACCGGGGAATGCTACCTCTGGGCCACCAGGACAATAAAAGCAGTCCTAGACTCTGCTATATTTCACACAAAGCCTTTTCAACGAGCTTATGGCGCCGTGAACCTCTAATGGGGACCACCCGTGCCGCTTAGGTGATCAGAGCAACGTTTTACCAAATGCGGCTTCGAAACACGAGGATCCATATATCTTTCATTAGCCCAATAAAGTGACGCGGACTTCAAGGCATATAGAATCAACACCTCACCCCACCAGGATTCAAACCCATGCTCTTATAATTGTGACCGTATGCTACCTTGGGCCATCACCAGACAATAAAAGCAGTCCAAGTTCCTACTATTTCACACAAAGCCTGTTCAACGACCTTATGGCTCCATGAACCACTAATGGGGACCACCTGTGCCGCTTAAGTGATCAGAGCAACGTTTTACCAAATCCGGCTTCGAAACACGAGGATCCATATATATTTCATTTGCCCAATAAAGCACGCAGACTTCTACATATAATCAACACCTCAACCCACCAGGATTTGAACCCACGATCTTATAATTGTGACCGGGGAATGCTACCCCTGGGCCACTAGTACAATAAAAGCAGCCTTAGACTCTGCTATATTTCACACAAAGCCTGTTCAACGAGCTTATGGCGCTGTGAACCACTATAGGGGAACCACCCATGCCGCTTAGGTGATCAGAGCAACGTTTTACCAAATGCGGCTTCGAAACACGAGGATCCATATATATTTCATTAGCCCAATAAAGCACGTGGACTTCTTAATATAATCAACACCTCTCCCCACCAGGATTTGAACCCACGATCTTCTAATTGTGACGAAGGAACGCTACCTCTGGGCCACCAGGACAATAAAAGCAGTAATAGATTCTGCTATATTTCACACAAAACCTGTTCAACGAGCTTATGGCGCTGTGAACCACTATAGGGGACCACCTGTGCCGCTTAAGTGATCAGAGCAACGTTTTACCAAATCCGGCTTCGAAACACGAGGATCCATATATATTTCATTTGCCCAATAAAGCACGAGACTTCTACATATAATCAACACTCAACCCACATAGACTTCCTGCTATATTTCACACAAAGCCTGTTCAACGAGCTTATGGCGCCGTGAACCGCTAATGGGGACCACCCGTGCCGCTTACGTGATCAGAGCAACGTTTTACCAAATGCGGCTTCAAAACACGAGGATCCATATATATTTCATATGCCCAATAAAGCACTCGGACTTCTATATATAATCAACACCTCACCCACCAGGATTTAAACCCACGATCTTCTAATTGTGACCGGGGATCGCTACCTCAGCAATACTCAGGACACTAAAATACCCACTCTCTGCTTATATTTCATACAAAGCCCATTCAACGAGCTTATGGCGCCGTGAACCTCTATCGTGACCAATTCGCGCTGCTTATAGGGTGATCAGAGCAACGTTTTACCAAATGCGGTTCGAAACACGAGGATCCATATATATTTCATTAGCCCAATAAAGCACGCGGACTTCTACATATAATCAACACCTCACCCCACCAGGATTCAAACCCACGATCTTATAATTGTGACCGGGGTATGCTACCTCTGGGCCACCAGGACAATAAAAGCAGTCCAAGTCTCTACTATATTTCACACAAAGCCTGTTCAAACACCTTATGGCTCCATGAACCACTAATGGGGACCACCTGTGCCGCTTAGGTGATCAGAGCAACGTTTTACCAAATCCGGCTTCGAAACACGAGGATCCATATATATTTCATTAGCCCAATAAAGCACGCAGACTTCTACATATAATCAACACCTCACCCCACCAGGATTTGAAGCCACTATCTTATAATTGTGACCGGGGAATGCTACCTCTGGGCCACCAGGACAATAAAAGCAGTCCTAGCCTCTGCTATATTTCACACAAAGCCTTTTCAACGAGCTTATGGCGCCGTGAACCTCTAATGGGGACCACCCGCGCCGCTTAGGTGATCAGAGCAA
>NW_024711917.1:0-14020 GCF_018991925.1 Homarus americanus | reverse complement strand
TTCCATTTTTTATGATAAATTTCCGTTTTCTTGATAATCTATTTTCGGGAAGTTTGTTTATCTAACAACTTTCGCGGAAAGTAGATATTTCCCATTTTTATGATACAAATTTCCCGTTTCTATGATAATCTATTTTCGAGCAAATTTGGTTATCTAACTTTCGGAAAGTAGATATTTCCCATTTTTTATATACAAATTTCCCGTTTTCTATGATAATCTATTTTCGGGAAATTTGTTTATCTAACAACTTTCGCGGAAAGTAGATATTTCCCATTTTTTATGATACAAATTTCCCGTTTTTCTATGATAATCTATTTTCGGCAAATTTGATTTATCTAACTCAACTTTCCCGGAAAGTAGATATTTCCCATTTTTATGATACAAATTTCCCGTTTTCTATGATAATCTATTTTCGGAAAATTTGGTTTATCTAACTCAACTTTCCCGGAAAGTAGATATTTCCTTTTTGATACAAATTTCCCGTTTTCTGTGATAATCTACTTCGCAAAAATTAGGTAATATTTCCCCCAAAATTAATCTATTCCCCGAAAATCGATAATCTGCTCCGAAAAGTAGAAAATCTATCTACTTTCGGGAAATGAATCTTAACTTTCCCGGAAAGTAGATATTTCCCATTTTTATGATACAAATTTCCGTTTTCTATGATAATCTATTTTCGGCAAATTTGGTTTATCTAACCAACTTTCCTGGAAAGTAGATATTCCATTTTTATGATACAAATTTCCCGTTTTCTGTGATAATCTATTTTCAGCAAATTTGGTTATCTATCCAACTTTCCCGGAAAGTAGATATTTCCCAATTTTTATGATACAAATTTCGTTTTCTATGATAATCTATTTTCGGAAGAAATTTGGTTATCTAACCAACTTTCTTCCGGAAAGTAGATATTTCCCATTTTTGTGATACAAATTTTCCGTTTTCTATGATAATCTACTTCGCAAAATTAGGTAATATTTCCCCCAAAATTCGAAAATCTATTCCCCCGAAAAACGATAATCTACTTTCCGAAAAGTAGAAAATCTATCTACTTTTCGGGAAAAGATAACTTTCAACTTTCGCGAAGTAGATATTTCCCATTTTTGTGATACAAATTTCCCGTTTTCTATGATAATCTATTTTCGGCAAATTTGGTTTATCCTACTTTATTTCGGAAAGTAGATATTTCCCATTTTATGATACAAATTTCCCGTTTTTCCTATGATAATCTATTTTCGAAATTTGTTTATCTAACCAACTTTCGCGGAAAGTAGATATTCCCATTTTTATGATACAAATTTCCCGTTTTCTATGATAATCTATTTTCGGCAAATTGGTTATCTAATAACTTTCCGGAAAGTAGATATTTCCCATTTTCATGATACAAATTTCCCGTTTTCTATTAATCTATTTTCGGAATTTGGTTATCTAACTAACTTTCCGGCTAGATATTTCGTGATACAAATTTCCCGTTTTCTATGATAATCTACTTCATAAATTAGGTAATATTTCCACAAATTTGAAAATCTATTCCTCGAAAAATCGATAATCTACTTTCCCAGTAGAAAATCTATCTACTTGGAAATAGAATATATTTCAGTAGATATTTCTTTTTATGATACAAATTTCCGTTTTCTATGATAATCTATTTTCGGCAAATTTGGTTATCTAACTCAACTTTCGGAAAGTAGATATTTCCCACTTTTATGATACAAATTTCCCGTTTTCTATGAGAATCTATTTTCGGCAAATTTGGTTATCTATTCAACTTTCCCGGAAAGTAGATATTTCCCAATTTTTATGATACAAATTTCCGTTTTCTATGATAATCTATTTTCCGGGAAAGGTTGTTTATCTATTTCAACTTTCGCGGAAAGTAGATATTTCCATTTTTTATGATACCGATTTTCTGTGATGATATCTATTTTCAAATTTGGTAATCTAACCAGCTTTCGGAAAGTAGATATTTCCCACTTTTTTATGATACAAATTTCCCGTTTTCTATGATAATCTATTTTTCAGGAAAGGTGTTTATCTAACCAACTTTCGCGGAAAGAAGTATTTCCCATTTTTTTATGATCATTCCCGTTTTCTATGATAATCTATTTTCGGCAAATTTGGTTATCTAACTTCAACTTTCGGAAAGTAGATATTTCCACTTTTATGATACAAATTTCCTTTCTATGATAATCTATTTTCGGCAAATTTGGTTATCTAATCAACTTTCCCGGAAAGTAGATATTCCCATTTTTGTGATACAAATTTCCGTTTTCTATGATAATCTACTTCGCAAAATTAGGTAATATTTCCCCAATTAATCTATTCCCCGAAAAATCGATAATCTACTTTTTCGAAAGTAGAAAATCTATCTACTTTCGG
This sequence comes from Homarus americanus, assembly GCF_018991925.1. Classification (NCBI taxonomy): domain Eukaryota; kingdom Metazoa; phylum Arthropoda; class Malacostraca; order Decapoda; family Nephropidae; genus Homarus; species Homarus americanus. The sequence goes on along the minus strand of NW_024711917.1, from coordinate 11,644 downwards.
GAAAGTAGATAACCAACTTTCCGGAAATGTATTTTATTTTTTATGATACAAATTTCGTTTTTCTATGATAATCTATTTTCGGCAAATTTGGTTATCTAATAACTTTCCCGGAAAGTAGATATTTCCCATTTTTTATGATACAAATTTCCGTTTTCTGTGATAATGCTTCATAAATTAGGTAATATTTCCCAAAATTCGAAAATCTATTCTGAAAAATCGATAATCTACCAGTAATCTATCTATTTTCGGGAAAGTTGTTTATCTAACCAACTTTCGCGGAAGTAGATATTTCCCATTTTTTATGATACAAATTTCCCGTTTTCTATGATAATCTATTTTCGGCAAATTTGGTTATCTAACCAACTTTCCCGGAAAGTAGATATTTCCCATTTTTTATGATACAAATTTCCCGTTTTCTATGATAATCTATTTTCGGAAAGTTGTTTATCTAACTAACTTTCGCGGAAAGTAGATATTTCCCATCTTTTATGATACAAATTTCCCGTTTTCTATGATAATCTATTTTCGGCAAATTTGGTTATCTAACCAACTTTCCCGGAAAGTAGATATTTCCCATTTTTATGATACAAATTTCCGTTTCTATGATAATCTATTTTCGGAAAATTTGGTTATCTCTTCAACTTTCGCGGAAAGTAGATATTTCCCATTTTATGATACAAATTTCCGTTTTCTATGATAATCTATTTTCGGCAAATTTGGTTATCTAACAACTTTCCCGGAAAGTAGATATTTCCATTTTATGATACAAATTTCCCGTTTTCTATGATAATCTATTTTCGGAAAATTTGGTTATCTAACCAAATTTCCCGGAAAGTAGATATTTCCCATTTTTTGTGATACAAATTTCCCGTTTTCTATGATAATCTACTTCGCAAAATTAGGTAATATTTCCCCCAAAATTCGAAAATCTATTCCCCCGAAAAATCGATAATCTACTTTCCCAAAAAGTAGAAAATCTATCTACTTTTCGGGAAGTAGATAACCAACTTTCGCGGAAAGTAGATATTTCCCATTTTTTATGATACAAATTTCCCGTTTTCTATGATAATCTATTTTCGGCAAATTTGGTTATCTAACCAACTTTCCCGGAAAGTAGATATTTCCCATTTTTTATGATACAAATTTCCCGTTTTCTATGATAATCTATTTTCGGCAAATTTGGTTATCTAACCAACTTTTCCGGAAAGTAGATATTTCCCATTTTTTATGATACAAATTTCCCGTTTTCTATGATAATCTATTTTCGGGAAAGTTGTTTATCTAACCAACTTTCGCGGAAAGTAGATATTTCCCATTTTTTATGATACAAATTTCCCGTTTTCGATGATAATCTATTTTCGGAAAATTTGGTTATCTAACCAACTTTCCCGGAAAGTAGATATTTCCCATTTTTGTGATACAAATTTCCCGTTTTCTATGATAATCTACTTCGCAAAATTAGGTAATATTTCCCCCAAAATTCGAAAATCTATTCCCCCGAAAAATCGATAATTTACTTTCCCGAAAAGTAGAAAATCTATCTACTTTTCGAGAAAGTAGATAACCAACTTTCCCGGAAAGTAGATATTTCCCATTTTTTATGATACAAATTTCCCGTTTTATATGATAATCTGTTTTCGGGAAAGTTGTTTATCTAACCAACTTTCGCGGAAAGTTGATATTTCCCATTTTTTATGATACAAATTTCCCGTTTTCTATGATAATCTATTTTCGGCAAATTTGGTTATCTAATCAACTTTCCCGGAAAGTAGATATATTTCTATTTTTTATGATACAAATTTCTGTTTTCATGATAATCTATTTTCACAGAAAGTTGTTATCTAATCCAACTTTGAAAGTAGATATTTCCTATTTTTATGATACAAATTTCTCTGTTTATGATATTCATTTTCGGCAAATTTGGTTATCTAACCAACTTTCGCGGAAAGTAGATATTTCAGATTTTTTATGATACAAATTTCCCGTTTTCTATGATAATCTATTTTCGGCAAATTTGGTTATCTAACCAACTTTCCCGGAAAGTAGATATTTCTCATTTTTTATGATACAAATTTCCCGTTTTCTATGATAATTTATTTTCGGCAAATTTGGTTATCAAACCAACTTTCCCGGAAAGTAGATATTTCCCATTTTTTATGATACAAATTTCCCGTTTTCTATGATAATATATTTTCGTAAAATTTGGTTATCTAACCAACTTTCCCGGAAAGTAGATATTTCCCATTTTTTGTGATACAAATTTCCCGTTTTCTATGATAATCTATTTTCGGCAAATTTGGTTATCTACTCTTTCCGGAAAGTAGATATTTCCCATTTTTATGATACGTCTTCGTTTCTATGATAATCTTTCGGAAAATTTTGGTTATCTAACCAACTTTCGGAAGTAGATATTTCCCATTTGTTGATACAAATTTCCGTTTTCTATATATTAATCTACTTCGCAAAATTAGGTAATATTTCCCCAAAATTCGAAAATCTATTCCCCGAAATCGATAATCTACTTTCCGTAAAGTAATCTATCTACTTTTCAGGAAAGTAAACTCTTCAACTTTCCGGAAAGTAGATATTTCCTTTTTATGATACAAATTTCCCGTTTTCTATGATAATCTATTTTCGGGAAAGTTGTTTATCTAACAACTTCCGCGTTAAGTAGATATTTCCCATTTTTATGATACAATTTTCCCGTTTTCTATAATCTATTTTCGGCAAATTTGGTTATCTAACCAACTTTCCCGGAAAGTAGATATTTCCCATTTTTATGATACAAATTTCCGTTTTCTATGATAATCTATTCAGGAAAGTTGTTTATCTAACTCAACTTTCCTGGAAAGTAGATATTTCCATTTTTTATGATACAAATTTCCGTTTTCTATGATAATCTATTTTCGGCAAATTTGGTTTATCTATCAACTTTCCGAAAGTAGATATTTCCCATTTTTATGATACAAATTTCGTTTTCTATGATAATCTATTTTCGGAAAATTTGGTTTATCTAACTAACTTTCCCGGAAAGTAGATATTTCCCATTTTTGTGATACAAATTTCGTTTTCTATGATAATCTACTTCGCAAATTAGTGTATACCCAAAATTCGAAAATCTATTCCCGAAAAATCGATAATCTACTTTCAGTAGAAAAACTATCTACTTTTCGGAAATGAATACTTCACTTTCCCAGTAGATATTTCCATTTTTATGATACAAATTTCCGTTTTTCTATGATAATCTATTTTCGGGAAAGTTGTTTATCTAACTCAACTTTCGCGGAAAGTAGATATTTCCCATTTTTATGATACAAATTTTCCGTTTTCTCTTGATAATCTATTTTAAGCAATTTGGTTATCTAATAACTTTCCGGAAAGTAGATATTTCCATTTTTATGATACAATTTCCCGTTTTCTATGATAATCTATTTTCAGGAAAGTTGTTTATCTAACCAACTTTCATGGAAAGTAGATATTTCCCATTTTTTTATGATACAAATTTCGTTTCTATGATAATCTATTTTCCGAAAATTTGGTTTATCTAACTCTTTCCGGAAAGTAGATATTCCCATTTTTTATGAAACAAATTTCCTCGTTTTCTACGATAATCTATTTTCGGGAAAGTTGTTTATCTTAACAACTTTCATGATAGATATTTCCCATTTTTTATGATACAAATTTCCCGTTTTTCTATGATAATCTATTTTCGGCAAATTTGGTTATCTAACCTCTTTCCCGGAAAGTAGATATTTCCATTTTTATGATACAATTTTCCCGTTTTCTATGATAATCTATTTCGGAAAGTTGTTTATCTAACTTTCAACTTTGTAGATGAATATTCCCATTTTTATGATACAAATTTTCCCGTTTTTCTGATAATCTATTTTCGGCAAATTTGGTTATCTATCAACTTTCGGAAAGTAGATATTTCCCATTTTTATGATACAAATTTTCCGTTTTCTATGATAATCTATTTTCGGGAAAGTTGTTTATCCTTTCAACTTTCTGGAAAGTGGGTTTCCCATTTTATGATCTAAATTTCCCGTTTTCTATGATAATCTATTTTCGGCAAATTTGGTTATCTAACTCAACTTTCCCGGAAAGTGAATATTTCCCATTTTTTGATACAAATTTCCCGTTTTCTATGATAATCTATTTTCGAAAGTGTTTTATCTAATCAACTTTCGCGGAAGTAGATATTTCCCATTTTTATGATACAAATTTCCCGTTTTCTATGATAATCTATTTTCGGCAAATTTGGTTATCTAATCAACTTTCCGGAAAGTAGATATTTCCATTTTTTTATGATACAATTTCCCGTTTTCTATGATGAATCTTTTCGGGAAAGTTGTTTTATCTAACCAACTTTCGCGGAAAGTAGATATTTCCATTTTTTATGATACATTTCCCGTTTCTGCTGATAATCTATTTTCGGCAATTTGGTTATCAACCAACTTTCCGGAGTAGATATTTCCCATTTTTGTGTGATACAAATTTCCGTTTTTCTATGATAATCTACTTCGCAAAATTGGTAATATTTCCCCGAAGTTGAAAATCACGAAAAATCGATAATCTACTTTCCCGAAAAGTAGAAAATCTATCTACTTTTCGGAAGAGAATGTAACTTAACTTTCGGAAAGTAGATATTTCCTATTTTTATGATACAAATTTTCGTTTCTGTGATAATCTTATTTTCGGCAAATTTGGTTATCTATCAACTTTCCCGGAAAGTAGATATTTCCCCACTTTTTATGATACAATTTCCCGTTTTCTGTGATAATCTATTTTCGGCAAATTTGGTTTATCTAACCAACTTTCCTGGAAAGTAGATATTTCCCACTTTTTATGATACAAATTTCCCGTTTTCTATGATAATCTATTTTCAGGAAAGGTGTTTATCTAACCAACTTTTCATGAAGTAGATATTTCCCATTTTATGATACAAATTCCGTTTTCTGATATCTATTTTCGGCAAATTTGGTTTTCCTACATCTTTCCCGGAAAGTAGATATTTCCATTTTTTGTTCTATTTCCGTTTCTGTGTTAATCTTTTTGGAAGTTGGTTATTATTTCAACTTTCGGAAAAGATAACATTTTTTGTGATACAAATTTCCCGTTTTCTGTGATAATCTATTTGCTGGAAAGTTGTTTTATCTAATCAACTTTCGAAAGTAGATATTTCCCATTTTTATGATACAAATTTCCCGTTTTCTATGATAATCTATTTTTCGGGATTGGTTATCTTTCAACTTTCGGAAAGTAGATATTTCCCATTTTTTGATACAATTTCCCGTTTTCTATGATAATCTATTTTCGGGAAATTTGGTTATCTAACTCAACTTTCGGAAAGTAGATATTTCCCTTTTTATGATACAAATTTCCGTTTTCTATGATGTTCTATTTTCGGCAAATTGGTTTATCTAATCAACTTTCCCGGAAAGTAGATATTTCCATTTTTATGATACAAATTTCGTTTCTGTGATAATCTATTTTCCGGGAAAGTTGTTTATCTAACCAACTTTCGGGAAGTAGATATTTTCCATTTTTATGATACAAATTTCCGTTTTCTGTGATAATCTATTTTCGGCAAATTTGATTAACCAACTTTCCGAAGTAGATATTTCCATATTTTTATGATACAAATTTCCCGTTTCTCTGATAATCTATTTTCGGGAAATTTGTTTATCTAACAACTTTCCCGGAAATGGAATATTTCCCATTTTTTGATACAAATTTCCCGTTTCTACTATGATAATCTATTTTCGCCAAATTTGGTTTTCTATTTAACTTTCCCGGAAAATGGATTGTTTATTTTCATGATACGAACACCGATTTTCTGTTAATCTGTTTCCGGGAAAGTTGTTTATCTATTTCAACTTTCGCGAGAAGTAGATATTTCCCATTTTTATGATACAAATTTCGCGTTTTTCTGTGATAATCTATTTTCGGCAAATTTGGTTATCTAACTCAACTTTCCGGAAAGTAGATATTTCCCACATTTTTATGATACAAATTTCGCGTTTTCCTTGATAATCTTCTTTTTCGGAAATTTGTTTATCTATCTCAACTTTCGCGGAAAGTAGATATTTCCCATTTTTATGATACAAATTCCCGTTTTCTATGATAATCTATTTTCGGAAAGTTGTTTTTCTCTTAACTTTTCGCGAAGAATATTTCCCATTTTATGATACAAATTTCGTTTTCTATGATAATCTATTTTCGAGGAAAGTTGTTTATCTAACCAACTTTCGCGGAAAATGAATTTCCCTATTTTTATGATACAAATTTCCGTTTTCTATGATAATCTATTTTTGGAAAATTTGGTTTGTCTATCAACTTTCGAAGTAGATATTTCCATTTTTTGTGATACAAATTTCCGTTTTCTGGATAATCTATTTTGGTTTTTTTTTGTTGTGTTTTTTGGTGTTTTTTTGGGTGTTTTTTTGGGTGTTTTTTTTTACCGTGATTTCCGTTTTCTATGATAATCTATTTTCGGGAAGTTGTTTATCTGCTCAACTTTCGTGGAAGTAGATATTTCCCATTTTTATGATACAAATTTCCCGTTTTCTATGATAATCTATTTTTGTTTGGTTTTTTTTGTGTGTTTTTTTTTTTGTTTTGTTTTTGTGTTTTTTTCGGGAAGTTGTTTATCTAACTTAACTTTGAGGAAGTAGATATTTCCCATTTTTTATGATACAAATTTTTGTTTCTATGATAATCTATTTTCGGCAAATTTGGTTGTCTAACAACTTTCGGAAAGTAGATATTTCCCATTTTTATGATACAAATTTCCGTTTTCTGTGTTGATCTATTTTTCGGGAAAGTTGTTTATCTATTTCAACTTTCGTGGAGAAGTAGATATTTTACATTTTTATGATACAAATTTCATTTTTTATGATAATCTATTTTCGGCAAATTTGGTTGTCTAATAACTTCGGAAAGTAGATATTCCCCATTTTTATGATACAAATTTCGTTTTCTATGATAATCTGTTTTCGGGGAAGATGTTGTTTATCTAACTTTCAACTTTCGCGGAAGAGTAGATGTTCCCATTTTTTATGATACAAATTTCGTTTTCTATGATAATCTATTTTCGTAAATTTGGTTTATCTAAGCCAACTTTTCCCGGAAAGTAGATATTTCCCATTTTTTATGATGCAAATTTTCGTTTCTATGATAATCTATTTTCGGGAAAGTTGTTTTATCTCTCAACTTTCGTGGAAGTAGATATTTTATTTTTATGATACAAATTTTACGTTTTCTGTGATAATCTATTTTAAAATGTTGGTTATCTATGCTTTTTCCGGAAGTTGATATTTCCCATTTTTTATGAGTACAAATTTCATTTTATGAGTAATCTATTTTCGAGGAAGTTTGTTTATCTATCAACTTTCGCGGAAAGTAGATATTTCCCATTTTTTTGAGTAAATTTCCCGTTTTCTATGATAATCTATTTTCGGAAATTTGGTTTTCTAACTCTAACTTTCGCTTCGGAAAGTAGATATTTCCTTTTTTGTGATACAAATTTCGTTTCTATGATGTGTCTATTTTTCGGGAAGTTGTTTATCAACCAACTTTCGCGGAAAGTAGATATTTCATTTTTTATATTTGAATTTTCCGTTTTCTATGATAATCTGTTTTCTGCAAATTTGGTTTATCTATGGCTTTCCGGAAAGTAGATGTTTATTTTATGATACAAATTTCCATTTTCTGTGATAATCTGTTATTTTCGGGAAAGTTGTTTATCTAACTCAACTTTCGCCCCGGAAAGTGAATATTTCCCATTTTATGATACAAATTTCCCCGTTTTCCTATGATAATCTATTTTGACATTGGTTATCTAATAACTTTCGGAAAGTAGATCATTATTTTGCAGTACCAATTTACATTTCCTATGATAATCCTTACGGAAAATTTGGTTATCTAATAACTTTCACGGAAAGTAGTCTTCCCTTTTTGATACAAATTTCCCGTTTTTCTGGTAATCTACTTCGCAAAATTGGGTAATATTTCCCCAAAATTCGAAAAATCTATTCCCCGAAAAATCGATAATCTACTTTTCCCGAAAAGTAGAAAATCTATCTACTTTTCGGGAAAATGTGAATAATAACTTTCCCGGAAAGTAGATATTTTATTTTTATGATACCAAATTTCCCGTTTTCTATGATAATCTGTTACCGGGAAAGTTGTTTATCTAACTCAACTTTCGCGGAAAGTGGAATGTTTTCCCATTTTTGTAGTACAAATTTCCCGTTTTTCTATGATAATCTATTTTCTCTGGAATTTGATTTATCATTAACTTCTGATAGATATTTCCCATTTTTTATGATAAATTTTCCGTTTTCTACTGATAATCTATTTTCCGGAGAAAGTTGTTTATCTATATGTAGTAGATATTTCCCATTTTTATGATACAAATTTCCCGTACTATGATAATCTATTTTCGGGAAATTGTTTATCTAACTCCGCTTTCGCAGAATGGAATGTTCCCATTTTTTATGATACAAATTTCCCCGTTTTCTATGATAATCTATTTTGGGAAAGTTGTTTATCTAATAACTTTCGCGGAAAGAAATGGAGTATTTCCCTTTTTATGATACAAATTTCCCGTTTTCTATGATAATCTACTTCGCAAAAATTAGGTAATATTTCCCCAAGAATTCAATCTATTCCCCGAAAAATCGATGTCTACTTTCAGTAGAAAAATCTATCTACTTTTCGGGAGGTAACCAACTTTCCCGGAAAGTATATTTATTTTATAATACAAATTTCCCGTTTTCTATGATAATCTATTTTCGGGGAAAGTTGTTTATCTAACCAACTTTCGCCGGAAAGATACATATTTCCATTTTTTATGATACAAATTTCCGTTTTCTATGATAATCTATTTTCGGCAAATTTGGTTATCCTAACTCTAACTTTCCCGGTAGATATTTCCCATTTTATGATACAAATTTCCCGTTTTCTATGATAATCTATTTTTCGGAAAGTTGTTTATCCTATTTCGCGGAAAGTAGATGTTTCCCATTTTTTATGATACAAATTTCCCGTTTTTCTGTGATAATCTATTTTCTGGAAATTTGGTTTATCTAACCAACTTTCAGGAAAGTAGATGTTTCCCATTTTGTGATACAAATTTTCGTTTTCTTGATAATCTATTTTCGGAAAATTTGGTTATCTAACTCCAACTTTCGGAAGTAGATATTCCATTTTTTTTGATACAAATTTCCCGTTTTCTGTGATAATCTATTTCGGAAGATTGTTTATTTCTCCAAATTTCAAAAGATATTTCCCGATTTTTATGATAATTTACTTTTTCTGTGATAATCTATTTTCTGGGAAATTGAACAACTTTCGGAAAGTAGATATTTCCATTTTTTATGATGGAAGTTTCACGTTTTCTTTGATAATCTTTTCGGGAAGTTGTTTTATCTAACTCAACTTTCTGGAAAGTGGATATTTACATTTTGTGATACAAATTTCCGTTTTTCTGTGATAATCTATTTCGGAAAATTTGGTTATCTATTCAACTTTCGGAAATGTTCTCATTTTGTGATGCAAATTTCAAGTTTTCTTGATAATCTAGTTCATGAGAATTAGGTAATATTTCCCCAAATTCGAAAATCTATTCTGAAAAATCGATGATCTACTTTCGAAAAGTGAAAAATCTATCTACTTTTCGGGAAAGTGAATATCAACTTTCCCGGAAGTAGATATTTCATTTTTATTATACAAATTTCCGTTTCTGTGTTAATCTATTTTCCGGGAAGTTGTTTATCTATTTCAACTTTCGCGGAAGTAGATATTTCCCATTTTTTATGATGCAAATTTCCGTTTTCTATGATAATCTATTTTTTGTTTGGTTATCTGTTTTAACTTTCCCGGAAAGTAGGTATTTCCATTTTTTATGATACAAATTCCGTTTTTTCTGTGATAATCTATTTTCGGGAAAGTTGTTTATCTAACCAACTTTTCTTGGAAAGTAGATATTTCCCATTTTTATGATACAAATTTCCGTTTTCTATGATAATCTATTTTCGGCAAATTTGGTTATCTATCAACTTTCCCGAAAGTAGATGTTTCTTCATTTTTATGATACAAATTTCCGTTTTCTATGATAATCTATTTTCGGGAAATTTGTTTATCTAACTCAACTTTCATGGAAAGTAGATGTTTCCCATTTTTGTGATACAAATTTCTACTATGATAATCTGCTTCGCAAAAATTAGGTAATATTTCCCCAAAGGTTAATCTATTCTTTCAATGAAAATCTATCTACTTTTCGGAAAGTGAATAACCAACTTTCCGGAAAGTGAATGTTTCCATTTTTATGATGCAAATTTCCCGTTTTCTATGATAATCTGTTTTCGGGAGGGATTGTTTATCTAATAACTTTCATGGAAGGTAGATATTTCTAATTTTTTTTGTGATACTGAAATTTCGTTTTTCTATGATAATCTATTTTCTGCAAATTTGGTTATCTAACCAACTTCCCCGGAAAGTAGATATTTTTCCCATTTTTATGATACAAATTTCCCGTTTCTATGATAATCTATTTTCGGGAAGTTGTTTATCCTAACCAACTTTCGCGGAAGTAGATATTTCCCATTTTTTATGATACAAATTTCCGTTTCCTATGATAATCTATTTTTCGGGAAAGAAGTTGTTTATCTATTTCAACTTTCGCGAGAGTAGATATTTCCCATTTTTTTATGATACAAATTTCCCGTTTTTCTATGATAATCTATTTTCAGCAGAATTTGGTTATCTAACTAACTTTCCCGGAAAGTAGATATTTCCCATTTTTATGATACAAATTTCCCGTTTTTCTATGATAATCTATTTTTCGGGAAGTGTTTATCCTAACAACTTTCGCGGAAGTAGATATTTCCCCATTTTTTTATGATACAAATTTCCGTTTCTGCAAATAATCTATTTTCCGGCAAATTTGGTTTATCTGTCTAACTTTCCCGGAAAGTAGATATTTCCATTTTATGATTTCAAATTCCGTTTCTATGATAATCTATTTTTCGGAAAATTGGTTATCTAATAACTTTCGGAAAGTAGATATTTCCCCATTTTTTGTGATACCAAATTTCCCGTTTTCTGATAATCTCTTCGCATAAAATTAGGTAATAACTTCCCCCCAAAATTCGAAATCTATTCCCCGAAAAAATCGATAATCTACTTTCCCGAAAAGAGTAGAAAATCTATCTACTTTTCGGGAAAGTAGATAATAACTTTCCCGGAAAGTAGATATTTCCCATTTTTTATGATACAAATTTCCGTTTTCTATGATAATCTATTTTCGGAAAGTTGTTTTATCTATAACTTTCACTCGGAAGGTAGATAATTCCCCATTTTTTTATGATACAAATTTCCCGTTTCTATAGTAATCTATTTGAAGTACGTTATCTAACCAACTTTCCCGGAGAAGTAGATATTTCCCATTTTTTTATGATAAAATTTCCGTTTTCTATGATAATCTATTTTCCGGGAAGTTGTTATCTAACAACTTTTCGCGGAAGTAGATATTCCCATTTTATGATACAAATTTCCCGTTTCCTGTATTAATCTATTTTCCGGCAGAATTTGGTTTATCTAACCAACTTTCGGAGAGTAGATATTCCATTTTATGATA
>NW_024711916.1:0-14479 GCF_018991925.1 Homarus americanus | reverse complement strand
TTCATAGACACGAGGAGAAACCATAGCGAGATACAAGTTAATTTCAGCGCTACTGTAGAGGATCAGTAAGTACATTTTATACAATAGTTAGGCAGATGAATAGTAACAGTGCCATTAGATGAATAGTGAAAAGGGTGAGTGTGTGTGTGTGTGTGTGTGTGTGTGTGTGTGTGTGTGTGTGTGTGTGTGTGTGTGTGTGTGTGTGTGTGTAAATATATACCCACACCTCACAATATCGTGGCCTGGACTTTTCACCAGAACACGTACCTGCTAAAACAAGGTCCGGTGGCTTGAAAATAACTTCTTCGTCCATTACCGACGTTAGGTTAGGTTAGTCTACCTACCCCAATGAGGTGGTTAGGTCAGTTTAATACTAACTTCATCAGTACGTCATGACGGAGGAGCCAGGGCGACCAACCTCAATACTGGGTTTCCTGAACGACGCCCGGTCCAGTATAAGCAAGTACACACCTTAAACACGGACCTAGACGACGCCTGGAACTTAGCTGTGCTTAACCTAAATAACTTGGGCCTAGCCTAACCAACCCTAACCTAATCATAGTTCCTAACCCAATTCCAACCTAACCCCAACCCGGTCGGTTAACCCAACCTAACCTAACCTAACGTGACCAAAACTTATCATAATCTACCCGGTTTTAAACCCAAGTGGATGTGATGGGTAAGTGGGATACAGCGACGCCATCTGCAGGTCGCTGGTTTGATCGTGGAACCCACCCAATCAACCCAGCTGCAGTACCGACATTACTGGGGGAAGGAAGCTGTTTTAATGCAGTAAGTCGGCCATGTTGCTCCATGTGTACAATGTGCCAGATCTGTCCTGTCGGCCATAAGGCTCCATGTACATGTGTTAGATTGTCCTGTCGCAATATGTTGCCTCCATGTACAATGTGTTGTATCTGTCCCAGTCGGCCATATGTCTCCATGTGTACAATGTGTTGTATCTGTCCTGTCAATATGTTGCTCCATGTGTACAATGCTGTATCTGTCCTGTTCTAGAGTCACACTATAGTGCTCATTTTTACATTTAACTCAATCCCAACCTAACCTAACCAAACCAACGCACTTAACCTGACTTAAACCAACCTAATCATAATCCCAATCTCTAAACCCAACCTAATCCCGAGTTTTAAACATTACCTAAACCCATCCTAGTTTAAACATAATCTACACCCAACCTAACTTAACCAATCACACCTAACCTGAGCAGACCCAACCTTACGTGGGAGAGTGTAGGACGGGGAGGTGACGTGGAGGGACGGGGTAGGACGTGGAGTGTAGGACGTGTAGGGACGTGAAAGTAGACGTGGAGTAGGACGTGGGAGGTAGGACGTGAGCGCGGTGGACGTGGGGTAGGGACGGGGGTGTAGGGACGGAGTGCAGGACGTGGGAGTGTAGGACGTGAGCAGGACGAGTGCAGGACGGGTGCGCAGGATCAGCAGACGGAGATGACCTGCGCGTGAGATTTAGAGCAGACGCAGACGGAGCGCAAGACGGAAGACGGAGCACGGAAGGCCAGAGTGTAGACGTGGAGGTGACGTGGAGCGTAGGACGGGTGTAGGACGGGAGGTAGGACGGGAGTGTAGGATGAGGTAGGACGGAGTGTAGGACGGGTAAGACGTGAGCAAGACGTGGAGGTAGGACGTGGGGTGTAAGACGTGGGTGTAGGACGTGGAGTGTAAGACGGGAGTGTAGGACGTGGAAAGTGTAAGACGGAGTGGACGGGGTGTAGGACGTGGGTGTAAGACGTGAGTAAGACGTGGGAGTGGACGGAGTGAGACGGTGTAAGACGGGGAGTGTAGACGTGAGTAGGACGTGGGGCAAGACAAGACGTGAGTGTAAGACGAGTGAGACGGAGTAAGACGGGAGGTTATGGAGGTAAGACGGGAGTGGACGGAGTGTAGACGAGCAACAGGACGAGTGGAGACGTGAGTAAGACGGGAGTGTAAGACGTGGAGGTAAGACGTAAAGACGAGTGTAAGACGAGTAAGACGGGTAGGACGTGGAGCGACGTAAAAGACGGTGTAAGATGAGCAGACGTGGAGGAAGACGGAAGACGGAGTAAGACGGGTGTAAGACGAGGTAAGACGGGAGTGTAGGACGGGTAAAGACGGAGTGTAAGGACGGTGTAAGACGGGAGTAAAGACGGAAGATGGGGTAAGACGAGGAGTGTAAGACGTGAGTGTAGGACGTGGAGTAAAGACGGGAGTGTAAGACGGGGTAAAGGATGGAGTGTAACACGAGCAAGACGTGGGAGGTAAGACGGTGTAAGACGGGAGGAAGACGAGTGTAGGACGAGTGTAAGACGTGGAGTGAAGACGGAGGAAGACGTGGGTGTAAGACGAGTGTAAGACGTGGGTGGACGGTGTAGGACGGGAGTGTAGACGGGAGGGTGAGTGTAGGACGGAGTGCAGGACGCGGGGCGGTATTTGAGTAGACGTGAAGTAGGACGAGGTAAAGACGAGTGTAGGACGTGGAGTGTAGGGACGAGTGTAGACGGGAGGTAGACACGGGAGGTAAGACGTGGAGTAGGACGTGGAGGTAGGACGGTGTGTAGGACGAGCAAGACGGAGTGTAGGATGGTGTAAGACGGAGTGTAGGACGAGCAGACGGCGGTGACGGGGTAGGACGTGGGACGGGTGTAAGACGGAGCAAGACGTGAGTGCAAGGACGGGGGAGTGTAGGACGTGGAGTGTAGGACGGGAGTGTAGGACGTGGAGTGTAGGATGTGGGCAGGACGAGTGTAGGACGAGTGTAGGACGGAGTGTAGGACGAGTGTAGGACGGGGTGTAGGACGGGGTAAAGACGTGGGTGTAGGACGTGGAGAGTAAGGCACACAAATCAACATTACAAATGGAATAAAGTTTCGTCAGAGTGTGTGTGCTATAGTCACCAGGCCTCACCAGTTCACCATAAGTCAGCCTCACCAGCTCAACATAAGTCACCAGGCCCCACCAGTCCACCATAAGTCACCAGCCCTCACCAGTCTACCATGTCACCAGGCCCCACCAGTCCACCATAAGTCACCAGGCCCACCAGCCTGCCCGGCAAGTCACTGGTCCACCATAAGTCACCAGGCCTCACCAGTCACCTCATAAGTCACCTCAGCCTCACCCCCAGCCCACGACATAGCCACCAGGCCTCACCATAGGTCACCAGGCCTCACCAGTCTACAATAAGTCACCAGCCTCACCAGTCTACCACTCACCAGGCACCACCATAAGCCCAACCAAACCACCAAACACCAGTCACCGCCAAATCACCAACCTCACCAGTCTACCCCCACAAAATACCAAACCCACCAGTCCACCACAAGCCACAAACACCACCAGTCTACCAAAATCACCAACACTCTCTGACCCACCCAAATCACCAAGCCTCCCAATCTACCATAAATCACCAGGCCTCACCAATACCATAGTACCAGAGCTCACCAGTCTACCAAGTCACAAGCCTCACCAGTCCACCATAAGTCACCAGAGCCCTCACCAGTCCACCATAGTCACCAGGCCTCCCCAGTCTACCACAAGTCACCAGGCCTCACCAGTCCACCATAAGTCACCAGCCTCACCAGTCTACCACCAAGCTCACCAGGCCTCACCAGTCTACCATAAGTCACCAGGCCTCCACCAGTCCACCACCGTCACCAGGCTCACCAGTCCACCATAAGTCACCAGGCCTCACAGTCCACCGAAGTCACCAGTCCACCACAAGTCACCAAGCCCCTGTCCACCACAAGTCACCAGAGCTCACCAGTCTACCATAAGTCACCAGCCCTCCACCGTCTACCGTAGTCACCAGACCTCACCAGCTCTACCATGTCCCACGAGCTCACCAGTCCACCCAGTCACCAGTCTCTACCATAAGTCACCAGAACCTCACCAGTCTACCATAAGTCACCAGGGCTCACCAGCCTACCATAATTCACCGACCTCACAGTCTACCACAAGTCACCAGGACTCAGCCCACCATGTCACCAGGCCTCACCAGTCTACCATAAGTCACCAGGCCCCACCAGTCTACCATAGTCCACCAGGCCTCACCAGTCTACCATAAGTCACCAGCCTCACCAGTCACATAAGTCACCAGCCTCACCAGTCCACCATAAGTCACCAGGCCTCACCAGTGTACCACAAGTACAGGCCTCACCAGTGCACCACTAAATCACCAGGCCTCCTGCCAGTCTACCAAAGTCACCAGCCTCACCAGTCCATAAAGTCACCAGGCCTCACCAGTCCACCATAAGTCACCAGGCCCCACCAGTCCACCAAGCCATCACCAGGGCTCACCAGTCACCATAAGTCACCAGGCCTCCCAGTCCACCATAAGTCACCAGACCTCCACCAGTCTACCATAAGTCACCAGAGCTCACCAGTCCACCAAAGTCACCAGTCTACCATAAGTCCACCAGACCTCACCAGTCTACCATAAGTCACCAGGCTCACCAATCTACCATAAGTCACCAGTCTACCAATAAGTCACCAGACCTCACCAGTCTACCATAAGTCACCAGGGCTCACCAGTCTATGTAGCCACCGGCCCCACCAGTCTACCGTCACCAGGCCTCACCAGTCTACCATGTCACCAGGCCTCACCAGTCTACCATAAGTCACCAGCCTCACCAGTCTACCATAAGTCACCAGCCTCACCAGTCCACCATAAGTCACCAGGCCTCACCAGTCTACCATAGTCCAGGCCTCACCAGTCTACCATAAGTCACCAGGCCTCACCAGTCTACCATAAGTCACCAAGCCTCACCAGTCCATCACTTAATCACCAGGCCTCCCCGTCTGCCATAAGTCCAGGCCTCACCCAGTCCCTCACCAGGCCTCACCAGTCCACCATAGTCACCGGGCCTCACCAGTCTACCAAGTCACCAGCCTCACCAGTCTACCACCAAATCACCAGGCCTCACAGTCCACCATAAATCACCAGGCCTCACCATCCACAAAGTCACCAGCCTCACCAGTCTACCACTAAGTCACCAGCCTCACAGTCCACCAAAGTCACAAACCTCACCAGTCCACCAGCAAAGACCAGGCCTCCCCAGTCCCGTCACCAAGCCTCACCAGTCTACCACCAAGTCACCAGGCCTCACCAGTCTACCATAAGTCACCAGCCTCACAGTCTACCATAAGTCACCAGGCCTCACCAGTCTACCGCCTCACCAGACCTCACACCAGTCTACCCAAAGTCACCAGGCCTCACCAGTCTACCGTCACCAGGCCTCACCAGCTCTACCACTAATCACCAGGCCTCCAGTCCACCATAAGTCACCAGTCCACCATAAGTCACCAGGCCTCACCAGAGTCAACCATAAGTCACCAGGCCTCACCAGTCTACCAAGTCACCAGCCTCACCAGTCTACCATAAGTCACCAAGAGGCCTCACACCAGTCTACCATAAGTCACCAGGCCTCCCCAGCTCTACCATAAGTCACCAGACTCACCAGTCTACCGCCAAGTCACCAGAGGCCTCACCACAGTCTACCATAAGTCACCAGCCTCCAGTCTACCATAAGTCACCAGGCCTCACCAGTCTACCATAAGTCACCAGGCCTCACCAGTCTACCATAAGTCACCAGCCTCACTAGTCCACCATAAGTCACCAGGCCTCACCAGTCTACCATAAGTCACCAACAGTCCACCATAAGTCACCAGGCCCCACCAGTCTACCATAATAAGTCACCAAGAGGCCTCCTTGTGCCTCATTCATACTCACGCTCTACACATGCGTCTCTCAATCACCTTCTTGAAGTCTAAGTTATCGATGCACACTTGAGAGAACCAATGGGACGAGGTGTGTGTGTGTGTGTGTGTGAGAGGGGTGGCACCTATACATACAATACATACACACAGACACACACACTCACGATGAAGTGTGGGTAGAGTGAGCTCTTGGTAATTTATGTGGCATTTGTAGAAGTCTTACCATTAAGTGAACCGAAGCCTGGCGGGAGTCAAACTAATTGCGGACCGAACCCGAACCGGGTAACGAACCCGAACCAGAATTAACCGCGGCCAAACCCCAAATTAACCAGAACCCAATCGAATTAATCAATCGATCCCAGATACTCGAACCCAAATTATCATACTAAAACTGAACAATTAGTTAGGTTCAGTTTTGGGTCTAGCAGGTTTGTTTCAGGTAAGAATAGGTTAGGTTAGGTTAGGTTGAACTAAACAGGAAACAGTTTATTTAGCCAGAAAAACGTAGATATAGAGTGGATAATAACAATATTAACATGAGCAGTTGAGAACCTGAGGTTGGGTCAGGTTTGGTTGGGTTAGGCTCTGGTTGGGTCAGGTTGGAGTTTGGTCGAGGTCAGGTCGATTAGGACGATTAGGTCGTCAGGTTAGGTTTGATTAGGTCAGGTCAGGTTAGGTTTGATTAGGTCAGGTCAAGTTCAGGTTAGGTTCGGTTAGGTTAGGGTCATGGACAGGTCAGGTTAGGTCTTTATCAGTATTGTTGCTCGTTAATGTTGGTCCAGAGTGTAAAACAGATGAAGTTATACAACATTTTTATAGGTAAAAGAGTTTGCCCTGTTTAAATACTCACATAAACATCATCAGAAGTTTTAGTTTATTTCACGTTAATATACTAAGCCACAACACTGTACAGAAGGAGCAGTATGAGCCTCTGACTGGGGAGTTTTTTCGGCTGTAATTCCTACCCGATAGATGATGCGTCAAGCTTAAAAATATGTCGCAACATCTCAGCCCTTCCTGAGACCAAGCCCCAGTCAGCAGTAGGTGGGCTGAGTGTTATATAACAGCCCAGGCGGTAACTCATTGTGTGGCGTATCCCGCCCGGTGGTAGCCCCTGCCGCGTATATAAATGGATGAGGTTTAATGTTCCGTTGCTGAACATGACGGAATGTGGTAATGGTAGAAGCGGTCACTGTACGGCGCGGCGCTTCTTGCTGGTGACGGTCACGGCTGGGCAGGTTTTAGTAAGGTGGATCTATCATTGGCCTGAGGTCATCTGGGGAAAAATGTTTACCAAGATATTTATGCAGGAAAGTTCCTACTACGTCCCGTGAGTAAAAAAAAGGGTCAATATGGACAAGTTTGTTGTCTCCAAAGGGACGTTTCTAGCCCCAGAAACTGATTAGAATGGTTAGAGGAAAGAACTTTCCAGATTCAAGAAATAAAATGTTTTCTATGTGTGCGTGCTTCCCGTCCGGTACAAAAAGCTACCTGGATATCATTTTGGCAAGTTTGGTGTCTGCAGGAGGTTTTGGAATAAGAATTTGCTTTAACGTATCAACAGGGATTTTCGGGGCTCTAAAGAGAGTCAAATGAAAAGTTGGTAGGAGGAGCACAACTCTCTCGGCTATAGACCCCATCATCACCACTGTCCTATAACACAATCATCAGATGTGAATTCTAAAATTGTCTCAAAATTGATGTCACGATCCAGAAGAGCATGAAGAGAAGGCCATGTTGAAGCTAACTCAACCCCGTCTTCCCTGCAGAAAAATCAAAATATGAGACTAAAACCCATGTGGCTGACACAGTAGTAGGAGCTGGTGATTATCTTCACTGTATTAATCCTCTTCCCTCTACCCCCTTTATCCAACTTTCATCACTCTTCTGCATTATACCAGGTGGCCAACAGCCTTGTACAGAGTCTTGTGGCCAGAGTCTTGTGCCAGAGCGACCAGACAGTCTTGTGGCTACAGTCATCGGCGGCTCCACTGCTTGAGCCCTGGGCATCCACAGTATGTTTCCATACATGACGTCCATCAACATAACTCAAGTCGCTGGGGAGACATACCTACTGTACTAGTGGGAAGGTCAGTACTAGGGAGAGGACAAGGAGGTCAGTACTAGGAAGGACAAGGGAGGCCTAGGTACTAGGAAGAGGACAAGGGGAGGGTCAGGGTACTAGGGAGAGGACAAGGGGAGGGTCAGGGGTACTAGGAAGAGGACAAGGGGAGGGTCAGGGGTACTAGGGAGAGGACAAGGGAGGGTCAGGGGTACTAGGAAGAGGACAAGGGGAGGGTCAGGGGTACTAGGGAGAGGACAAGGAGGGTCAGGGGTACTAGGAAGAGGACGGAGATCAGGGGTACTAGGGAAGAAGGCAGGGGAGGGTCAGGGAATTAGGAAGAGACAAGGGAGGGTCAGGGTACTAGGAGGACAAGGGGAGGGTCAGGGGTACTAGGAAGAGGACAAGGGAGGGTCAGGGTACTAGGAAGAGGACAAGGGAGGGTCAGGGGTACTAGGGAAGAAGGCAGGGGAGGGTCAGGGTACTAGGAAGAGGACAAGGGGAGGGTCAGGGGTACTAGGGAGAGGACGGGAGAGGGTCAGGGGTACTAGGAAGAGGACAAGGGGAGGGTCAGGGGTACTAGGGAGAGGACAAGGAGGGTCAGGGGTACTAGGAGAGACAAGGGAGGGTCAGGGGTACTAGGAAGAGGACAAGGGGAGGGTCAGGGGTACTAGGGAGAGACAAGGGAGGGTCAGGGTACTAGGAAGAGGACAAGGGAGGGTCAGGGGTACTAGGAAGAGACAAGGGGAGGTCAGGGGTACTAGGAAGAAGGCAGGGAGGGTCAGGGTACTAGGAAGAGGACAAGGGAGGGTCAGGGGTACTAGGAAGAGGACAAGGGGAGGGTCAGGGGTACTAGGGAGAGGACAAGGGAGGGTCAGGGTACTAGGGAGAGGACAAGGAGGGTCAGGGGCAGGGAGAGGACAAGGGGAGGGTCAGTACTAGGAGAGGACAAGGGAGGGTCAGGGGTACTAGGGAGGACAAGGGAGGGTCAGGGTACTAGGGAGAGGACAAGGGAGGGTCAGGGGTACAGGGAGAGGACAAGGAGGGTCAGGGTACTAGGGAGAGGACAAGGGGAAGGTCAGGGGTACTAGGAGAGGACACAAGGAGGGTCAGGGGTACTAGGAAGAGGACAAGGGGAGGGTCAGGGTACTAGGGAGAGGACAAGGAAGGTCAGGGTACTAGGGAGAGGACAAGGAGGGTCAGGGGTACTAGGAGACAAGGAGGGTCAGGGGTACTAGGGAGAGGACAAGGGAAGGTCAGGGTACTAGGGAGAGGACAAGGAGGGTCAGGGGTACTAGGGAGAGGACAAGGGGGAGGGTCAGGGGTACTAGGGAGAGGACAAGGGAAGGTCAGGGTACTAGGGAGAGGACAAGGAAGGTCAGGGGTACTAGGAGAGGACAGGAGGGTCAGGGGTACTAGGGAGAGGACAAGGGAAGTCAGGGGAACTAGGGAGAGGACAAGGAGGTCAGGGGTACTAGGAGAGGACAAGGGAGGGTCAGGGGTACTAGGAAGAGACAAGGGAGGGTCAGGGTACTAGGGAGAGGGACAAGGGGGGTCAGGGGTACTAGGGAGAGGACAAGGGGAGGGTCAGGGGTACTAGGGAGAGGACAAGGGAGGTCAGGGGTGGAAGAGGACAAGGAGGGTCAGGGTACTAGGAAGAGGACAAGGAGGGTCAG
Organism: Homarus americanus; assembly: GCF_018991925.1. Classification (NCBI taxonomy): domain Eukaryota; kingdom Metazoa; phylum Arthropoda; class Malacostraca; order Decapoda; family Nephropidae; genus Homarus; species Homarus americanus. The sequence continues at coordinate 5,015 of NW_024711916.1, read as the reverse complement.
GGGTACTAAGGAGAGGACAAGGAGGGTCAGGGTACTAGGAAGAGAACAGTGGTACTAGGCTACTATACATTAATCTGCCACCTAAGCTTTACAACTAACGCCAAGGGTCAGTTTGCATCCAGGCAGCTGATGGGCTGACTAGACAGATAGACAGACAGACAGACAGACAGACAGACAGACACCACACATCTTCACTATTTCATCTATAATATTTCTATTCTGATAATTTAAGAGATAATAATGTATATGTTGACTACACTCATGGAAGCCATATATTATCATGTGAGACACCTCTGGTGACACACACACATTATGGGACAACCCTTGATGAACTCCACCTCACCAAGGGTTAAATCGTCCTCCTCAAAGGGTTAAATCGTCGTCTTCAAAGGGTTAAATGGTCGTCTTCAAAGGGTTAAATCGTCGTCTTTAAAGGGTTAATCATAGTCCCTCAAAGGGTTAAATCATAGTCCTCAAAGGGTTAAATCGTCGTCTTCCAAAGGGTTAAATGGTCGTCTTCAAAGGGTTAAATCATAGTCCTCAAAGGGTTAAATGGTCGTCTTCAAAGGGTTAAATGGTCGTCTTCAAAGGGTTAAATCGTCGTCTTCAAATGGTTAAATCGTCGTCTTCAAAGGGTTAAATCATAGTCCTCAAAGGGTTAAATGGTCGTCTTCAAAGGGTTAAATGGTCGTCTTCAAAGGGTTAAATGGTCGTCTTCAAAGGGTTAAATGGTCGTCTTCAAAGGTTAAATGGTCGTCTTCAAAGGGTTAAATGGTCGTCTTCAAAGGGTTAAATGGTCGTCTTCAAAGGGTTAAATCATAGTCCCCAAAGCGTTAAATGGTCGTCTTCAAAGGGTTAAATGGTCGTCTTCAAAGGGTTAAATGGTCGTCTTCAAGGGTTAAATGGTCGTCTTCAAAGGGTTAAATCATAGATGTTTGTTACCAGAGTTATTTACGTGTTAATTTTGCCCTCCGAGTGTGTTAATTAACATAGTATCATAATGTTGGTTATCCCATAAAACTATCATAATACATCAACGATAAATAAATAGTCAAGATCTGTAGTGGCAGTTTAGTTTGTCTGTTCGTCTGTCTGTCTGTCTGTCTGTCTAGTCAGCCCATCAGCTGTCTGATACAAACTGACCCTTGGCGTTAGTTGTCAGCTTGGAGTGGACAGATTTACAGGAGAGCTGAGAGTACCAGGAGGAGAACAGAAGGTACTAGGGGAGAGCTGAGAGTACCAGGAGGAGAAAAGGAGGTACTAGGGGAGGCTGAGAGTACCAGGAGGAGAACAGGAGGTATTGGGGAGAGCTGAGAGTATCAGGAGGAGAACAGGAGGTACTAGGAGAGAGCTGAGAGTACCAGGAGGAGAACAGAAGGTACTAGGGGAAAGCTGAGAGTACCAGGAGGAGAAAAGGAGGTACTTAGGGGAGAGCTGAGAGTACCAGGAGGAGAAAAGAAGGTACTAGGGGAGAGCTGAGAGTACCAGGAGGAGAAAAGGAGGTACTAGGAGAGAGCTGAGAGTACCAGGAGGAGGAAAGGGAGGTACTAGGAGAGAGCTGAGAGTACCAGGAGGAGAAAAGGAGGTACTAGGGGAGAGCTGAGAGTACCAGGAGGAGAACAGAAGGTACTAGGGAAAGCTGAGAGTACCAGGAGGAGAACAGGAGGTACTAGGAGAGAGCTGAGAGTACCAGGAGGAGGAAAGGAGGTACTAGGGGAGAGCTGAGAGTACCAGGAGGAGAACAGAAGGTACTAGGAGAGAGCTGAGAGTACCAGGAGGAGGAAAGGAGGTACTAGGAGAGAGCTGAGAGTACCAGAGGAGAACAGAAGGTACTAGGGGAGAGAGCTGAGAGTACCCAGGAGGAGAAAAGGAGGTACTAGGGGAGAGCTGAGAGTACCAGGAGGAGGAAAATAGGTACTGGTAGAGTTTATACATTAAGTGTAGCAGCTGGGAAATAATGGTCTAGTTTGCGTACAGTAAATGTTAGGTTAGGTCAGGTCAGGTCAGGTTATGTTAGGTTAGGTTAGGTCAGGTCAGGTTAGTAAATGTGTTAGGTTAGGTCAGGTCAGGATTAGGTCAGGTCAGGATTAGTCAGGTTAGGATTAGGTCAGGTCAGGTCAGGTCAGGTCAGGTTAGGTCAGGTCAGGTCAGGTTAGGATTAGGTCAAGTTAGGTTAGGTCAGGTTAGGATTAGGTCAGGTCAGGTCAGGTCAGGTCAGGTCAGGTCAAGTCAGGTTATGTTAGCCACAGGTAATGGTCTCAACACTAACAGGGCGGGGGAGTGAACGGTGTAATGGTTCTTCCATCAACTCTTAAGGTCGTTAGTGTTCTAAATGACGTCACTGTTAATGACCCCTATACTCTCTTCCTCCCTGTACTGAGTCTATGGTTAGGCTATCTTGGTGATGTACTGTGAACAACAACAACAACAACAACAACTACAACAACAACAAAACAACAACAAACAACAAAACAACAAACAACAATAACGATGATAATAACAACAACAACAACAACAACAACAACAATAATAATAATAATAAATAATAATAATAATAATAATAATAACAATAATAATAATAATAATAATAATAATAATAATAATAATAATAATAATAATAAAAATAATAATAATAATAATAATTTGCTGAGAAAATTCCAAAGGACTGACTCACTAACTTCAGAATCCGGACGTGAACCTAACCTAACCTAACCTAACCTAACCTAACCCCCACGAGAGAATGCGAACAGTGATTACTTTATCCTAATATAATGAAGAAGACCAAGAATATGGACAATAATGACGAGTATATTGACGGTGTTATATAATGAAGAAGACCAGGAATATGAACAATAATGACGAATATAATGACGGCGTTATATAATGAAACTGACGAATATTTATTTTGTTTGAGAAAGTCAGTTTATTTCGTTATATTCAGCGAACTAAAATCATTAATTGTATCCAGGTAACCTACTGGGCACAGGTACTAAAGCGGTAATTAACACACCTGATATAATGAGAGCACCTGAGTCTTACCTGGTCACTTGTACTGGTGTCACGGAGGCCACAACGTACCTGGGGAGGAGGAAAACGTGAGTTACTAGTGGCAATTAGTTCTCATCTTAAACTACGTATTAAATCATATTTCCAAAGGGTTAAATCATCGTTCTCAAAGGGTTAAATCATCGTTCTCAAAGGGTTAAATCGTCGTTCTCAAAGGGTTAAATAGTCGTTCTCAAAGGGTTAAATCGTCGTTCTCGAAGGGTTAAATCGTCGTTCTCAAAGGGTTAAATCATCGTTCTCAACGGGTTAAATCATCGTTCTCAAAGGGTTAAATCATCGTTCTCAAAGGGTTAAATCGTCGTTCTCAAAGGGTTAAACCGTCGTTCTCAAAGGGTTAAACCGTCGTTCTCAAAGGATAAATCATCGTTCAAAGGGTTAAATTGCCGTTCTCAAAGGGTTAAATCGTCGTTCTCAAAGGGTTAAATCGTCGTCTTCAAAGGGTTAAATCGTCGTTCTCAAAGGGATAAATCATCCTTCTCAAAAGGGTTAAATTGCCTCTCAAAGGGTTAAATCGTCGTTCTCAAAGGATAAATCATCGTTCTCAAAGGGTTAAATCATCGTTCTCAAAGGGTTAAATCGTCGTTCTCAAAGGGTTAAATCATCGTTCTCAAAGGGTTAAATCATCGTTCTCAAAGGGTTAAATCGCCGTTCTCAGCGGGTTAAATCGTCGTCTTCAAAGGGATAATTCATCGTTCTCAAAGGGTTAAATTGCCGTTCTCAAAGGGTTAAATCATCGTTCTCAAAGGGTTAAATCGCCGTTCTCAAAGGGTTAAATCGTCGTCTTCAAAGGGTTAAATCATCGCTCTCGTGGTAAATTATCGTTCTCAAAGGGTTAAATCATCGTTCTCAAAGGGTTAAATCATCGTTCTCAAAGGGTTAAACCGTCGTCTTCAAAGGGATAAATCATCGTTCTCAAAGGGTTAAATCATCGTTCTCAAAGGGTTAAATTGCCGTTCTCAAAGGGTTAAACCGTCGTTCTGAAAGGGTTAAATCGTCGTTCTCAAAGTTAAATCGCCGTTCTCAAAGTGTGTTCTCAAAGGGTTAAATCACCGTTCTCAAAGGGTTAAATCGTCGTTCTCAAAGAGATAAATCATCGTTCTCAAAGGGTTAAATCGTCGTTCTGAAAGGGTTAAATCGTCGTTCTCAAAGGGTTAAATCGCCGTTCTCAAAGCGGTTAAATCGTGTTCTCAAGCAAACGCCGTTCTCAAAGGGTTAAATCGTCGTTCTCAAAGAGTTAAATCATCGTCCTAAAGGGTTAAATCGTCGTTCTTAAAGGGTTAAATCATCGTCCTTAAAGGGTTAAATCATCGTCCTTAAAGGGTTAAATCAGCGTCCTTAAAGGGTTAAATCATCGTCCTTAAAGGGTTAAATCATCGTCCTTAAAGGGTTAAATCATCGTCCTAAAGGGTTAAATCGTCCTAAAGGGTTAAATCATCGTCCCTAAAGGGTTAAATCATCGTCCTTAAAGGGTTAAATCATCGTCCTTAAAGGTAAAATCATCATCCTTAAAAGGGTTAAATCATCGTCCTTAAAGGTTAAATCATCGTCCCAAAGGGTTAAATCATCGTCCTTAAAGGGTTAAATCATCGTCCTTAAAGGGTTAAATCATCGTCCTAAAGGGTTAAATCATCGTCCTTAAAGGGTTAAATCATCGTCCTTAAAGGGTTAAATCATCGTCCTTAAAGGTTAAATCATCGTCCTTAAAGGGTTAAATCATCGTCCTTAAAGGGTTAAATCCTCGTCCTTAAAGGGTTAAATCGTCGTTCTCAAAGGATAAATCGTCCTTCCTCAAAGGGTTAAATCATCGTTCTCAAAGGGTTAAATCGTCGTTCTCAAAGGGTTAAATCGTCGTTCTCAACGGGTTAAATCATCATCGTTCTCAAAGGGTTAAACCATCGTTCTCAAAGGGTTAAAATAGCAATACGCAATCGAACCGAAGCAATACCGAT
>NW_024711915.1:0-17477 GCF_018991925.1 Homarus americanus | reverse complement strand
CATTAATATGCCACACAGTGCAGCAGCTCTCGCTCACTGGGAGTAACTGAAGCACCTGTTCAAAGTATCGAATCATACCTGAGACGAATCTCTCTATTTCTATCTCTATTTTTTCTCGGCTACAGAACATGTATTATAATTGAAGCAATAAGCCCCAGGTTTCATCATCAAGGTTTAAAGTGTTCCCTAATTTCACAATAAATAATAGTATTCACAAATTGTGGATATCCTACCAAACGTGAGTGTCGGTGAACTTGTCCCTACCCTGCCCCCAACTCCCCTCCCTCATATATATTATTATTATTATTATTATTATTATTATTATTATTATTATTATTGATTATAATCAATAAATAATAAATAAATACACACATATATACACATATACACACACACACACACACACACAATAATAATAATAATAATAATGATAATAATAATAATAAAATAATAAATAGCAATAGAATAATAATTATTATTCTATTGCTATTTATTATTATTTTATTATTATTATTATCATTATTATTATTATTATTATTTTATTATTTATTGATTATTATTCTTTTGCTATTTATTATTATTTTATTATTATTATTATTATTATTATTATTATTATTATTATTATTATTATTATTATTATTATTAGCATATTATTGAAGAAAAACAAAACATGGTAGCCAAAGGGCTGGAAATATTCAGTTAATATGCGATGATGAAAGTTACAGTCGACCACAAGAATAAGAATAAGTATACACACTGTAGCTGTAAGGTCCGAAAATGGTCTGATAACGTTGAAACTGCACATCCAGATGCATGATGAAACTCAGCTCCCCTCTCCTGTTATTTCTAACTATTTTCTGTTTCCCCTTCTTTATTCTTCTATTTACTACTCTTTCCTCCTGTTATCTAATCCAAACATTAGTAAAAAAAATGTAGGATAAGAGAAAAAGTGGGGGAGGAGGAGGGAGCTGTACTATAACTGCAACCCAATTCGGCAACAAGTTTACTGTACTACCATTAGATAAAATATATTACTTGTAATATAAACACAAGACACTCGTAAAACATTAAGAGCAAATGTATTTATAACATATATGTAGGAATAAAACATAAATTACAGGTCATTTTGTAATTTTATCTGTTCTGTTCAGGACAGTGTTACCAGATATTTTGTCTCAAACACGAACCGTAGGTGTATACTTATTCGTGTGGCCGACTGTACATATATAATTGGGGAATGAGTCACTTGATTGACAAATACTATATAGTAAAGGTAACATAAGTGGTACAAATATGATATATAATTACGAGACAAAGAGGAGAAAGTAATTTTGCTGGTAATTTCAACATAGTAATCATACAAAAGTAAGATTGGCAGGGAGTAAGCACACTGGTTAATTACGAGTAGTTGATAATTTTTTTCAATGGTTGGGATTGGGCTGTCTTTTAGTGATGTTGTCTTGTGGGTTAGAGGCAGTTGTAGTGTCGAACAGCAATTCGAGGACGTGGGATCTCGGGTGGAAGCAGGAGAGGGTGTTGAGGATGGTGCAGAAGCTTCTCCCCAAATTTGCAGATAATGTCATGGTCATGATCAGACAGAACCGAGAGGGTCAGTGTATTGAACACTTCTTGATATGCAGAGTAGGAGGAGGGGAGAATAATCTTGCCTGCCCTCTTCTGCACTTTTTCTTGTTGTTTTCGTCGTGTGGCATTTAGGGAGGAAGACCAGTCAAGGAAAGCATACTGAAAATGAGCTTGGGGCGTATAAATGTTGGGTAAGCACTGAAAAGCTCGAGCGTGTGAACTCAGAAGGACTTGAGGCAAAGGAGGAGACGGAGAAGAAAACTGGAGGATTTGACAATTGTATTGACGTGTGTTTTTTAATTCAATTTGTTTTCTATAGTAATGCTGAGGAGCTTGGTGAAGTCCACAACCTGGAGTGTGTTTGGGTCTAATGTAATGGAAGGAAGTGGGACAAGGTCAGAAAAGAGGATGATGTGTGTAACCATGGTCTTGGTATAGTTGATGGTGGCATGGTTATTGCTGGCCCAATTTTGGAGACTGTTCAATACTATTCAATATATTCTGGAGGATGCTGTAATCGGGACCCGATTTGTTCACATTGCTCCCAGTGGTGGAATCGTCGACATATTTTCAACAAGAAGAAGTTTCTCTTAGGGCATTATTGATAAGGATGAGGAAGCAGAGTGGTCCCATCTTAGTGCCTGTGGGGAAACCACAGGTAAGTGACTGAAAGGTGGAGACAGTCCCTCGGAAGCGTACGACTTGGTGTCGGTCACTAAGAAAGTCTGTAAGCCAAGGAATAAGACTTCTCTGAAACCCGAGGTCGATGGCTTTGTTGATAATTAAATTGTGGTAGGTCAGATGCTTTGGTGAAGTCAATGAAAGGGACAGCTACAGACATCTTGCGTTTCATTCCAAATGGCTGTATATGTAGTCGAAAAGGTTGATAGGACAGTGGATGGTGGAGGTAATTTTCATATTGCCAAATTTCAGCATAGGCCCAATCAAAAACGAAAATTTCTCGGTAATGGCAATGGGTCGTAATTCGTTTAAGGATTGTGGTTTAGTTGATTTGGGAATTGGTGACAGATATGAGGTCTTCCAGTCAGCTGGGCAGCTTGCTTGACTGAGAGAAGCAATATGGAGCAGAGGGGTTTAGCTGGTTCTTTGGAGAACTCCATTTGGAGCCACATGGTAGGTCAATGAGGATGGTGGAGGGCTTCATTCTGAGTTCGTCCAAATGCCTTGCTATTTCAAATTCTTCCACTAATTCAGTGTGAAAGGGGACTGGTAGGTGAGCAGGGAGACTAGTTGTGTCAAGCTGGGGGAGCGTCTGAAATATAGTTCCGATATAGTTGTTAGATTGCTTAGCTGCGTCACACTTAGTGAGCCGGTTAAGAGAGGAGAGGGGATGTGTCTTATTGTTTAATTCACAGAGTTCTTTAAGCTTACCATACCACTGGCTGATGTCGGTCTGTTTCAGGTGCTACAACTTGGTTGGGGAGTAAGACTTCTATGTAGTGCCTATTTCATGGATGACTTAGTTGTACCGGGCCCTGTAGCGGTTGTTGACGTTGAGATAAAAGGCGATGTCTCTCTTCTTCATAAATCTTTTGATCCGAGGTGTATTCCAGAGCAGGTCAACTTGATGTAATCTGAGGGACTTGTCAGGGAAGAATTGGTGGTGAGCTTCCAAATGGACAAATTACATCGACATGATGTAATTTGCCCATTTGGTCTCTACTTCATCTACACTTAGTACTTCATTCCAGGGATGCTGAACTATCCATTGCCTGAAGAGACGAGTTGCAGAGTCAGTAACCGGCCTGCAGGTCTTGATGTAAGGGCTCTACATGTGGCTGGTTATGGGAGCTGGACACCAAAACACTGATAAATGTGCACTACACCAGATACGAGGCATTGGTTAAGGTGGTTATTACTGGTCTGTTAAGTAAATGTGCTAACTTACCTGTCCAACCGTTGTAGGGAGAGAAAATGTGGTTGGAGGTTGAAGGCTGCACCATCTCTCTTACAAAGTATCTTCCTCCACCAAGTGTTTTCTGTAAACAAGTAGACATATTTATGTGAAGTTCTATTACTCTATAATCCAGTAGTCATATACCTGTATGAATGATGTGTCTAGGTGTTGTATGATATATATGGACACAAAGTAGTACCTTCAGCTGTATATTATTATATTACTCTTATATTACTCTTATTAATTATGTATAGTAAAGTATTACAGAACATGTATTAATTCTATGTAATATTCTATTTATTGTGCACCATATTATGTATATAAATTATCACATTTATACTTTATGTATTTAGCTTGTGAATGCTGGCATTTGTACAGGCCAGCGCGTAGTAATACATAGATAGAAGTAGTCAAGACCGAGTCCTGGTGGCGTGCCCAAGGGCTTCTGCGTCCTATTGTAAATATCTCCCGTACGAGAATAGAACCTACTTTTAAAGACAACAAGTGTTTGTATATACCCTCAGTAGTATAGAACATTCTTTGGGTATCTGGCAATACGCTAGATGGCGCAGTGATTATTTCTCAGTGAGATACAGTGGACCAAGCCTTCCCCCGGACTCTGTTAATGGCGTCTCATCTTCAGTCTTCAGCTTCAGACAGCAAGACTATTACAAGCCTCTAGACTTACAGTGTTGTGAAGTGCTATGCTGTATACAGTGCTGTGCTGTGAAGTGCTGTGCTGTGTATTTTAATCATAATTGTCTGTGCAAGTTGCGGTCAGATGACTAAGGGAGCGGCCGGACATTACGTGCTCTCCCGTCTCTGGTCTGAGGGTGACTGAGGACCCAGCTGGACGCTGCCCACCCACCCCTACGTCTGGCAGCGCGCCAAGTCTCTCCCCTCCCGCCAGACACACACACACACACACACACGCATTCACCTTATATTAAATTCTTGTGACTTACCTCAAACTTCTGTAATTCTGTGCATAGATTACGAGGGGCTGACCCGGTCTTTTGCACAGATAGAGTACAGAAGCATTCGGCATGTCTCACAGGGATCAAAACGATACCTTGGACGATGGGGTTACGAGTTTTAGTGTGGGAGACCTCTCCCCACCCACGCTCACACCCCACGCTCCCCACCCACGCTCACACCCCACGCTCCCCACAGTGACAATGCCCAGTCACCCACAGAATCTCCTCGCTCGTCGCGAGCCAGCTCTCCTGCGATGCATGCGTCCACAGATCTCCTTCAACTGATAAAGTGGATGGAAACTTCTCGACGCCGGGACGATATTGCAAGGAGAGAAGAGGAAGAAATTCGGTAAAAAGAGTCTGAAAGACGACGCCACAAAGAGGAACAAACACGCAGAGAACTCGAAGAGATACGTAGACGTGAGGACGACCTTAAAAGAAAGGAGGATCAAGCCAGATTTGAAGTCTTGATTTCTCTGTTAGCCTCCCCACAACGTTCTACCGTACAAGATTCGTCTGCTACTACTAATGTTGATGCGACTAGAGGTACTCATTTCCCAGAGTCGGAACAACACCTCAAAAGGCTGCAGTACAGACGCCTCCCTCTCTGATGTCTGACGCTTCTTATCAGATGTTTCGGGAATGGCGTCGACGTTGGCAAGACTACGCAACAATGGTTGACTTGTCAAGTTTATCACAGCCGAAACAAATGATACAGCTTCGTATGTGCTTGTCCTTAGAGACGCAACGTACTCTCGAGCACACACTTCAAGTGCCTCCTACGACAACTCTGACGGTAGAGGCCGTGCTCGACAAGTTGCAGGAACACGTCAAGGGACAGCGCAACGAAGCACTCAGGAGAAGACAACTCCTCCAATGTAAACAGCTTGATGGAGAATCTTTTGACGCGTTTTTTGTAAGGCTCAAAAGGTGTTCAGAGGAAGTTGATGTTTGTCCCGGACATTCTCAAGTCTGTGAAGAAACACAACTTAAGACAATTATCTTAACGGGTGTCCGAGATGAAGAGCTAGTTCAGCGTCTCATTTCCCTCGACCCCACTTCCTCCCTTCAAGATGTTGTTACGAAATGTCGAGCGTACGAGGCCGCCAGGTGTGCGACTTCAGCTTTACGCTCACAGCCTGACCAGGTGAGGGCAGTGTCTTCCTACAGAAAGGGTAAGAAGCAGCAAAGTAACCCCACCCCTCACCCTCCAGCTACACCTTCAGCAGCAGCTTTGTGTAACAGCTGTGCGAGACAGCATAATGCCTCCCAGTGCCCAGCTGCTCAAAGCGTGTGCAGAAGTTGCGACCGCCAGGGTCACTGGGCTTATACAGTCAAGTGCCCTGCTAGCAAAGTTCAGTGCAGACTTTGTGGTCGTGTGGGCCATTATGACAAATGTTGTCGTAAGAAGGCACAGAAACGACGCCACCTAGGATCCAATAAGTCATCCTCAGGTAGTGCTGGCGCGCCCCCTCCTTCTGGCAAGCATCAAGACGCTGTGTTCAGTCGTTCCTGCCGTCGTGTAAATAGTTCCACAGACACGACGCCCCAGCACATCAATGTCGTCATTTCTTACGGTAACTCGTCATTCATTCTTCAGATGTTACCTGACACCGGTGCTGACGTCTCAGTAACTGGTCCACAACATTTAGCAAGTTTGGGAATACCTCAGAGCAACCTACAGCCCCCTCCTCAGACAACGAAACTGACAACTGATGGTTCCAAGATGGCTCCAGCTTTGGGATCTTTCTGGGCTACCCTTACCTTTGGTAAGCAGTCTTGCTCAGCCCGGATTGATGTTCATAATGGTATCCCGACTCCGCTTTTATCATATGGCCATTGTCAGGAGTTGGCCATTATTTCCAAGGAATTCCCTAAACCTATCTTAAAGGTCACCCATGTCAACAGGTTGAAGGAATTCCCTATCTCTACTAATACGTCCCCTTCTGACGCAAGAGCTTACCTTCTCAAGGAGTTTGCTGACGTGTTGGTTAATAAGAAATCTTTAGGATCCACACCACTCAAGCCGATGGTGGGTCCACCTATGAAGATTCATCTTAAGGATGGTGCTACACCTTTTGCCATCCACACCCCTCGTTTGATTCCTCACGCCTACAAGGAGCTAGTTAGACAAGAGCTTGACTCCATGGTTGTTCAGGGAATCATCAAACCGGCCGGAGACGAACCTTCACCTTGGTGCCACCCTCTCGTCCCCGTCGCCAAACCTCGTGGTGGAGTACGGATCACCACCGATCTGTCAAAACTTAACCAGCAAGTTTCCCGTCCAGCCCACCCTTCACCCACAATTTTCGTGTTGGCCTGGCGTGGACCCAGACAATTGCCACCACTTGGAAGATACCAGTATTGCAGAGGCCCCATGGGATTTGCCGCTACGGGCGATGCATTCTGTCAACGTGGTGACGCGGCCCTTCAAGGAGTCACGAATTGTGTCAAGGTGGTTGATGATATCTTACTCCACGACGAAGACTACTGTGCCCACCTCTCCCGGATATACGAAGTTCTCACCAGATGTCGAAAGTACGGGATTACCCTCAACGCTGACAAGTTTGTAGTCGCCGCTCCATCAGTGAACTTCTGTGGGTACACTCTCTCAGCATCAGGCATCGCAGCTGACCCGGAGAAAGTAAGTGGAATAAGGGATTTTCCAACCCCTGCCAACCTGACAGACCTCCGTTCTTTTTTAGGTCTGGTCAATCAGCTAGCTGAATTCACACCTGACATCTCCGCCGCAGCCCAGCCGTTACGCCCCCTGCTGAGCCCCAGGAGGACATTCCTGTGGACCCCAGATCATCAAGAGGCCTTCCAGCAAGTTAAGCAGGCCCTTGTGAGTCCACCTGTCCTCGCCTGTTACGACCCAGCCCTACCCACCGTCCTCCAGACTGACGCCTCCAGACTCTACGGCGTTGGTTACGCCCTTCTGCAGGACCATGGCGGTGGACAACTCCGCTTAATTCAGTGTGGATCCCGGTTCCTGACGGACGCTGAGACCCGATATGCCACGATTGAGCTGGAGATGTTGGCTGTTGTCTGGGCGATGGCGAAGTGCCGTTTCTACCTGATAGGACTTCAGCACTTCACCCTCTTCACGGATCATCGCCCCCTTATACCTATAATCAATCACTACTCTTTGGATGCAGTAGAAAATCCTCGCCTTCAACGTCTGAAAGAGAAGCTCTCGCCTTATCTCTTCACGGCTGTGTGGCGTGCGGGTAAGCTGTTGTGCATCCCGGATGCCCTGTCCCGCGCCCCCGTCAGTCGCCCCACCCCAGAGGACGAGATGTTGTGTTCTACAGCTGCTGCATCCCTCAAGTCAGTGGTTTCATTGAAGGCCGTCTTCACATCAGAAGAGTCTACAGCACTGGATGCAGACAAGACCCTTGAAGATCTCCGCACCGCAGCCCGGGCCGACCCTTCCTACATCCGGCTCGTCGACTGTGTGTCTCAGGGATTTCCATCTAACCGATACGACCTTCATGAATCGCTACTCCCGTACTGGAAAATACGCGAGGACCTCTATTGTGACGGAGACCTCGTCTTGTATGGTCCACGAGTAGTTGTTCCTGCTGCCCTACGCCGCCGTACCTTGGCCCGCCTTCACGACAGCCATCGAGGAGTGGAGGCCACCAAGCGACGGGCGAAGCAGACTGTATTTTGGCCCGGAATCGACGCGGACATTGCAAGTACCGTCCGTGCCTGTGAACCGTGCCAGATTCTGCAACCTAGCCAGCAACAGGAACCTTTAATGTGCGACGACAACCCTTCAAGACCCTTCGAGTCTGTGTCGGCCGATTTCTTTGCAGTAGCAGGGAAGTCCTTCCTCGTCATTGCCGACTGACTGTCTGGATGGCCTGTTGTCGTCCCCTGTGGTAGTGATACAACGGCTACTGCTACCATCCGGAGCTTCAGGCATTACTTCAGAGAAGTTGGTGTTCCCCTCCGCCTCAGGACTGATGGAGGACCCCAGTTCACCAGCCATGAGTTCCGGGACTTCATGGACCGTTGGGGAGTCCGTCATGTCGTGACCTCGCCCCACTACCCCCAGGCGAATGGACACGCTGAAGCTGCAGTCAAGACTGTGAAACACCTGATCCTTAAGGTGTCACCCTCAGGAAATATCGACTGCGAGGACTTCGATCGAGGTTTGTTGGAGTTACGCAACACCCCAAACTTCACCGGACGCTCCCCAGCCCAGGTTCTATACGGACATCATCTCAGGTCTTGTGTTCCTGCCCACCCGAAGTCTTTTTCTCAAGAGTGGCAGGCCAAAACTGAGGAATGTGACCGCCGTGCAGCAGAACGAGCCGTAGATGTCGCTACTCGGTACGACTGTCATGCCCGCCCCCTACCCAGGTTGAATATCGGCCAGCAGATCAGGATTCAAGATCCGGTATCTCACCGCTGGGACAAGGTTGGGGTTGTCATGGGTATTGGCCGGTCCAGGGACTACCAAGTGCGTCTTCCTAGTGGTAGAGTATGGTGGAGAAACCGTCGTTTCCTCCGACCTGTGGAGCTGCTTAGTGTTGACCCCTCCCCAGTTGAGTCCCCTAATGTTGATGTCTCTAAAGTAAATCCATCCCCACCTTGTGTTTCTGCCCCAGTACTCTGCAGGTCCGAGCGACTCAGAAACAAAAGGTCCGCTCAAGATGAAACTATGAGCGTATCGGGGGGAGGGAGGTGTATGATATAGACACAAAGTAGTACCTTCAGCTGTGTATTATTATAATTATTATTATTATTATTATTATTATTATTATTATTATTATTATTATTATTATTATTATTATTATTGTTATGGTCCAGACACACCCTTTATTTTTTTTAGCCTTTTAAGACCTTTATAGGTCAGAGATCCCCCCCCCCCTGACCCTGTTCGGTGTGGGGGAGACATGATGCATCAGCTGGCGAGTGTTCTTGTTATGAAACACTGCCAGAAGGAGACGGTACATTACCATAACAAATACCAGTAGAGTATAAACAGGAAATATTGCAAAAGATCTATCTTTGAAGGTAGGGTAGTCACTTACTCCTCAAACTTATCTGTGTTATTAATGGACTCTGACCTTTGACCTACAGTAATGACGTCACCAAAACAACCCCGTGACCTTTAGTGACTTTCAGTAATAGGATCACCACTAAATATAACCCCGTGACTTTTACTGACCTTGAATATTATTTCTTATTGGGCACCCCCCCCCCCCCTTACATCCTTGTGTAAGGTGAAGCGCAGAAGCGTTTACAGCGCCCAACAGGGAAGCATACTAAGTTCACGCTTGCCTTATGTCTCATGTTAAGGGCGTAGAAGCCTGAAGAGTCAAGGGCGTAGAAGCCTGAAGAGTCAATGGTTTATGTCTAAGCAAGTTATTGGAAGCTTCAACAACTTGTCCCTGAATACGAATTCGAAACTTTCGATTTACAGCAGGTACCTACTTTGCTGCTAGGTGAACAGGGACCAAGGGGGCTAGGAAGAGTGTCCAAACAACTTCCGACGGCCCGGAAATCGAACTCGTGATATCATGCTTGCGAGGCAAGAGCAGGACCGCTCTACCACCAGCGCCCCCACCTTGCGTAATGACGTCATCAAAAAACAACCACGTGACCTTTAGTGACCTTGAGTAATGACGTCACCAACAAACAACCCCCGTGACCTTGAGTAATATTACCACTAAAAATAACCCCGTGACCTTTAGTGACTTTCAGTAATAGGATCACCAAAATATTTCACTGGCTTAAACAAAGCTCCAGTGAACGTGAGGGTGAAATCAGCGTGACGATAAATCTTAAGCGTTTGTGGACGGTAACTATATAAAGAAAATAGCTAAATGAACAAATAAAGTAATGAGAACAGAAAGAATCGGTAATAATTGGTAAAGGAATATAATGAATAGAATAATTATAGACACGAGACAAGACACAATAAAAAGGGGGTAATAATAGCGTGTGGTGGTGGTGGTGATGGTGGTTCAATATGTAGTGGTGGTGGTGAAGTGGTGGTGGAAGATGTATTGGTGGTGGTGTAGTGGTGGTGAAGTGGTGGTGGTGGTAGTGGTGAAAGATGTAGTGGTGGTGGTGAAGTGGTGGTGGAAGATGTAGTGGTGGTAGTGAAGTGGTGGTGGAAGATGTATTGGTGGTGGTGTAGTGGTGGTGGTAAAGTGGTGGTGGTGGTAGTGGTGAAAGATGTAGTGGTGGTGGTGAAGTGGTGGTGGAAGATGTAGTGGTGGTAGTGAAGTGGTGGTGGAAGATGTATTGGTGGTGGTGTAGTTGTGTGGAAGATGTAGGTGTGTGTAATGGTGGTGAAGTGTGGTGGTAGTGGTGAAGATGTGGTGTGGTGGAAGGGGATGTGTGTGTAGTGGTGGAAGATGTGTATAGAAGATATAGTGGTGGTGGTGAAGTGGTGGTGGTAAAGTGGTGGTAACATGTAGTGGTGGTGGTAAAGTGGTGGTGGAAGATGTAGTGGTGGTGGTGAAGTGGTGGTGGGAAGACAGGGTGGGAAGTGGTGGTGGGAAGATGGTGGTGGTGGTAGAAGGGTGGTAGCATGTAGTGGTGGTAGTAAAGAAGTGGTGTAGTGGGTAGTGGTGGAAGATGTAGTGGTGGTGGTAAAAGTGGTGGTGGAAGATGGTGGTGGTGTGAAGTGGTGGTAGATGCAGTGGTGAAGTGGTTGGTGGTGGTGAAGTGGTGTGTGAAGATGTGTGTGTGGTGAAGTGGTGGTGGTGAAGGGGTGGTGGTGAAGTGTGGTGGAAGTGGTGTGTGTGGTGAAGTGTGTGAAGTGTGTGTAGCATGTGGTGGTGGTGGTAGTGGTAGTGGTGGAAGATGTAGTGGTGTGTGGCGGTGGTGGGGGATGAACCGGACCGTTGGGGGTGCACGAGACATGTAGTGTGGGGGTGCACGAGGCTTGTAGTGTGGAGGTGCACGAGGCATTTAGTGTGAGGGTGCACGAGGCTTGTAGTGTGGGGGTGCACGCAGCATGTAGGCACGAGGCATGTAGTGTGGGGGTAATTATGTAGGAGTATGAGGCTTGTAGTGTGGGGGGTAATGAGGCCAGTGGGGGCACGAGGTTTGTACTGTGGGTGTGCATGAGGCCAGTGGGTGTGCACGAGGTTTGTAGTGTGGGGGAGGCAGGGAAGATATGTAGTGGGGGTGAGGCTTGTAGTGTGGGGGTAATGCAGTGGTAAAGTGCACGAGGCATGTAGTGTGGGGGTAATGAGGCAGTGTGGAGGCAGGAGGCTTGTAGTGTGGGGGGTGCAATGAGGCCTAGGAGTGTGTGGGGGGTGCACGAGGTTGTAGGTGCACGCCTTTTCTGTGTAAGGGTGTGCCTAGGTGTGTGGGATGTCATGGTTTGTGGGGTGCATGGCTTGTAGTGTAGGGGTGCACGTGGCCAGGTGTGGGGGTGCAATGAGGTTTTAGTGTGGGGGCGCACGGGGCTTGTAGTGTAGGAGTGCACGCGGTTTGTAGTGTGGGGGTGCACGAGGTTTGTAGTGTGGAGGTGCACGAGGCTTGTAGTGTAGGGGTGCACGCGGTTTGTAGTGTGGGGGTGCACGAGGTTTGTAGTGTGGAGGTGCACGAGGCTTGTAGTGTGGGGGTGCACGCAGTTTACCAAGTTTAAGCGTCTGACTACCTGCACCTCCCTGCTGTGTCACGACACCAACCAGCCCCCACCACAGTTCCCAGCAGTGAGCACGCCGGGGCAAGTGGAGGTGGGCGGGGGTGGAGGAAGTGAAAGAGCTGGAAGAGTAGGGAGGAGGAGAAGCAACGGGTAGCGGGAGGAAGAAGACGAGTAAGGGATGAAGGAGCAGGAAGGTGGAAGAGGAGGAACAGGAGCATGGAGGAGGAGGAGAAGCAGGGGGTGGAGGAGCAGGGGGTGGAGGAGCAAGGAGGAGGCGGAGCAGGGTGGTAAAAGAGGAGGAACATGGGCAA
Organism: Homarus americanus; assembly: GCF_018991925.1. Lineage (NCBI taxonomy): Eukaryota > Metazoa > Arthropoda > Malacostraca > Decapoda > Nephropidae > Homarus > Homarus americanus. Next base: position 5,066 of record NW_024711915.1, on the reverse strand, counting down.
GGAAGAGCAGCAGCAGGGAAGAGGAGGAGGGGGAGCAAGGGTTAGCGGGAGGAATAGGACGAATAAGGGGTGGAGGAGCAGGGAGGTGGAAGAGGAGCAGAGAGGAGGAGGAGGAGAAGCAGGGGGTGGAGGAGTAGGAGGTAAGTGAACAGGGGAGAGGAGGAGGAAGAGCATGAGCAGGGAGATGGAGGAAGAAGAGTAAGGAGAGACGAATCCTGTTAAGTTGTATGGCTGTATAATGATTCTATAAAGTTGTATGGCTGTATAACGAATCCTATAAAGGTGTATGGCTGTATAACGATCCTATGTAAGGATGTATAACGGATCCTGTAAAGGCGTATGGCTGTATAACGAATCATCTGAGGATATATTATAAAGAATCCTACAAGACTTTATCGTGCCTCGCCTCTCGTTTTAACATAGTATATATACAGAAATATAATACGAGTCACTATAGCTACTTGTCCCAGACGTCAAGTTGGAGTGTACTGTACCCGACTTTACATCATCAATAAGAAATTTCCATGGTACAGGGAGAAAAATATATATACGAAAACGATGGTGCGTATAAGTATGTGTGTATTGAAGTGCGTCTGTATAGATGCATGTGTGTATGTAGTACAGTGTGTGTGTGTGTATGTGTGTGTGTGTGTGTGTGTGTGTCAAGGAAGGCGTTTACTCGGCCCATCAGTCCCGTGTTAAGTTCTCACGCATCTCCAGAATTTGCTACCGCCAGTTCGCCCTCATAAAAATGCGAGACAAGTACCAATTTTCTGCTCAGCTGAATATGGAGCGAAAAATTATGCAAAAATTTCCTAACTCATATGATTTTAAGGGTCATTCGTTGTTTTGTGCCGGAGGAAGCTTAAGAGACGCCCCTGTGAAGCCCAGCATGTCGACTGATTGAGGAAAATATAATACACCCAATAACAAAAGACTCCATTAATATTCCGGAAACAATTGGGTTAAATTAAGAGTCACAATGTGCATGGTCACTTCACACGCCGGCACCAGACAATGTACGACGTATATAATGAAGGAGAGGATTTGTTCATAATTCACAATAACCTAACTATCCTACTACTACTAGCAATAATAATACTGCTAATAATAATAATAATAATAATAATAATAATAATAATAATAATAATAATAATAATAATAATAATAATAATAATAATAACTATAATAAATGACCATACCGATAGAGCAAATCTAAGAAATAATGTAATAAAACGAACAAATGTCTTTAGTGATAATAATTTAAACAAAATTCTAAGGAAAAAAATGAAAAAGATTTTGTCAGTCGATCATAATTCGTCAAATCGTGAGATTTACGGAGCGTGAGAGACGAAGATTACGTATTCCGAAGAAAACGCAGGATGAAGGATGAGTGTGAGAGTTTTAAGGCCGTCGATAATATAAAGTTTTATTCCTTATTGTCCGTTCATACTCTTAACAGTTCGATCACTCATGGACACCAAAATATGAAAATTGAAGTTTAGTAAAATGAACATAAAAAAATACGGACGTTGATTAAATTTCTCAATAAAAGTGAAAAATGTGGTTGAAGTAGACTCCAGCCTCATGATAAATGAAGAAATACAGGAATTAATAAAACCCAAGTCATTGTCCTCTCTGAGAACTCAAAAAAGTATTCCCTCGTTTCTCCCGGGAAAAGATCCTAGCTGGTGCCAGTGGCCCAGAAGATATTGCAAAATGCCCCGCGCTAGTGCGAATTCTATGCAGATATCCGTACTTAGCCCAATTCTCCATCTTTTTTCACCCCCATGTATTATCAATAAGGATGAAGGCGTTTGTTATCGCTTTGTCAAACGCCAAAAGATTTGTCACCATCAAAGGTCAAGTTAATCATCACTAAACTATAATATTTCACGGCGTGACATTATTCAGCAAAAGCGGTGGTCAATTATCTCACCTTCACTGCATGATATAAGGAAATCTTCCTCTGGTATTTTACTTAAGCTGGTGTTCCATTTCTTTTAAGGAAGATTTTGTTGCATTTCCCATAAATTAATTTATTCCTGTTAATAATAATAATAATAATAATAATAATAATACTACTACTACTACTAATAATAATAATAATAATTTTAACCGCAAAAAATATCCTTATGGCTTTGCTTAGGTTTGGTTAGGTTAGGTTAGGTTAGGTTAGGTTAGGTTAAGGTTGATAATCAGGAGACATGAGAAGTTATATTTAATGTGTTCCTCACCTATCGTGTTTACCTCGCAGATGAAAGACCCGGTAAACTTCTATCCATAGTTCAGTATTCCGCCAAAGATCAAAGGGAGAATTTAAGAGGTTCATAAATGTGGTGAATGTGACCTCCAATGACATATATATAAATGGCAGAAAAAATGGGTTACTGAAATGGGGGTAAAAATGGTGGAGTCGTTTTAAGAATTTCAATCTGTCTTTAAGTTATGGTCAATGACTAAACTTGTGATTTTAGGTATAGCTATTTGATTATTTTTTATTAATTAATTTTCTCTCTCTATTTGCATGTTGAATTGGTATGATTTACTGTGTCATAAACGAGAGAAAATGTGTCAGTTTCTCTTAAAAGGAAATGCGCACACACACACACACACATAGGCTGGGTAAACTTGAAAATCCTCTGGTGATGTAAGATATCTATTTCCAATGGTCATGTCCCATAATTGTCTGCGTTTGCGTCCTCACACCCACACACAGCTGGTTGCAAGATTTTGAAAATAACTTGAATCCTATTCCAGATAATTTTCAAGTGAATATATTATGTGGTCAATGTGATAATGTTTTCTTTTCATGATTCCTGAATATATCATATGATTAAGAGTTAGTTTCTTCCCACCCATTAGCCTGGCCAGCCAGAGCCAGGTGTTTTACACAAGGTCGTAAAGTTATTTACTGTGAGTTATGAAGCTCCAGTATTACGGGGGTGAAACTTGCTGAATGCGGAGGGGAAAAACCGCTCCTGTAGAAGGTCAGAAGAAGCACTGGCTGGAGGGTAAAGGCAGTAGAGGTAGACACAAGTTGAGATGGATCACCGCGGCGAGGAAGGACATGCATAAGCAAATGCTAAAGGAAAAATAAGAGCAAGACGCGCCTCACTACCCGAGCGGCCGATACCGATGAGGTGCGGGGTGAATAAGGAAAATGAAGCTAATAAAAGGCTGAAGATAAAAGAGGAAAGAAAAACTATAAATATAATGAAATTGGCATCAATCAAACCCCCCCCCCCCGAGTCCTCACATTCATCCCTGATTGGTCGTTCAACAGGTCTTCAATATTTAATCAATTCTTCTTTTCGTTCTACAAATTCTCACAAATCAACTGCTCACTTACCCTTCTGAAACAATGTCCGATAGCGAGTAAGTGTAAAATAACATATTGAACATCTAAATAAAGGAAACATTAGAACGATAATACAAAGCGTTATTAAGTGATGAGCGTCGTCGTCACATTTCATCTGGTGACCAATGATTATGACTCTTTAACTTCCCGGCCACCCCTCGCCAACCAATCACGTTCATTCTCAATAATTCTGCCAAGTTAATTTGATTTTAGTTTAGTGACTTGTGACCTATGACCTGAGGACTGTCACATCTGAGCACCTGTAGGGGATGAACACAACAGGTCACTTCGTCCGACAGGCATAATATACAGTAGCGTAATGTGGACACACGCACACACGCGCACACACGCGCACCTCCACTACCTCTCCCACTCCTTCCAGCACCTCTCTCACTCCTTCCAGCACCTCTCTCACTCCTTCCAGCATCTCTCCCACTCCTTCCAGCACCTCTCCCACTCCTTCCAGCACCTCTCCCACGCCTCCCAACTCTTTTCCACGCCTCATGTGACTTTTTCAAGCCTCAGTTGACTGTTCCATGTCTTGCATTAATTTTCCACGCCCTCCAGTGTCTTCCACACCTCTCCAACCGGCCTTCGTGACCCCTCTGGCCTCCGTACCGCTCCCTAACCCTCTCACTCCTCCCTTCCCCTTTCCCTCACACATCACCCTCTCACCCCTCCCTCACACATCACCCTCTCACCCCTCCCTCGCACATCACCCTCTCTCCCCTCCCTCACACATCACCCTCTCTCCCCTCCCTCACACATCACCCTCTCACCCTCCCTCGCACATCACACCCTCCCCACTCACCCCCCACACACCCTCACACACATCACCCCCTGCACATCACCCTCACCTCCCTCACATCTACCCCTCACTCCCTCGCACATCACCCTCTCACCCCTCCCTCGCACATCACCCTCTCTCCCTTCCCTCACACATCACCCTCTCACCCCTCCCTCACACATCACCCTCTTATCCGTCCCTCACCCTTACCCTCTCCTTCTCCCTTACCCTCCTTCTCTCACGCTCACAACGTGTTTCCTCTATCACCACCTTAATGAAATATACTGTGCGGTCTCTGGGGATAAACACCTAACGGTTTTGTTGTTCTCATTATATTGGTCGAATCAACTTACTGTTCATCATTCCTTGTACACCTGCACTGTCTATGCACCTGATGAATCACTACTTGTAAGACAATTTAAATGATAAGTCTGTCTCTATCTCTATAATTCCTAACCCTTCCACCTACATTATCTATACAGTACTTTTCACAGTTGGTGTGAATTTTCAGTTACATGATGTCATTAAAACATGACGCCTCGCTGAGCTCTGAAGCCCTCTTCATTATCCTGATCACCTGCCATGGTACTGCAGGTCCTGTCACTCTCAACATTTATATAATGCGTGTGTGTGTGTGTGTGTGTGTGTGTGTGTCTACCACTGAATCAGAGGCAGGTACAGTATATGTGAATAACTGGGTGAGAAGGACAACAGGAGGGAGGAGGCAGGGTGAGTTACGAGTTAAGTCTAGGATGGAGAAGGGTGGTGAAGGGAGCAAGCGAATGGACGGCAGGGAGGGAGGTAGGGTGGGGAAGGAAGAAGAGAGTGAAGGAGGGAGGAAGGCTTAGACTGAGATAGGAGGAGTGTGTTAAGAAGGAGTTAAGAAAGTTAGCTGCTATGGAAAATGGAGGACAATGA
>NW_024711914.1:0-19113 GCF_018991925.1 Homarus americanus | reverse complement strand
AGTCCCTTTATCGAGTGAGACAAAGTCCACTGATCTAGTATAACAAAGTCCCCTGATCGAGTATAACAAAGCCCCCTGGATGAGTATAACAAAGTCCCCTAATCAAGTATAACAAAGTCCCCTGATCGAGTATAACAAAGTCCCCTGATCGAGTATAACATATCCACTGATCGAGTATAACAAAGTCCTCTGGTCGAGTATGACAAAGTCCCCTGATAGAGTATAACAAAGTCCCCTGGTCGAGTATAACAAAGTCTCCTTATCGAGTATAACAAAGGCCCCTCATCGAATATAGGAAAGTCCATTGGTCAAATATAGGAAAGTCCACTGATCGAGTATAACAAAGTCCCAGATCGAGCATAACAAAGTCCCCTAATCGATTATAACAAAGTCCCCTGGTCGAGTATAGCAAAGGGCCATGATCGAGTAAAACAAAGTCCCCTGGTCGAGTATAACAAAGGCCCTGATCGAGTAAGACAAAGTTCCCTGATCGAATATAACAAAGTCCCCTGATCGAGTATAACAAAGCCCCCCTGGATGAGTATAACAAAGACCCCTGATCGAGTATAACAAAGTCCTCTGATCGAGTATTACATATCCCCTGATCGAATATAACAAAGTCCCTGGTGGAGTATAACAAAGTCCCCAGATCGAGTATCACATAGTCTCTTGGTCGAGTATAACAAAGTTTTCTAATCGAGTATAAAAAAGGCTCCTCGTCGAGTATAACAAAGTCCTCTGATCGAGTATAACAAAGTCTCCTGATCGAGTATAACATATCACCTGATCGAGTATAACAAAGTCCTCTGGTCGAGTATAACAAAGTAACCTGATCGAGTATAACAAAGGCCCCTCATCGAGTATAGCATAGTCCATTGGTCAAATATAGTAAAGTCCACTCATCGAGTATAACAAAGTCCCCCGATCGAGTATAACAAAGGCCTCTGGTCGAGTAAGACAAAGTCCCCTAATCAAGTAAAAAAAAGTCCCCTGGTCGAGTATAACAAAGTCCCCTAATCGAGTATAACAAAGTCCCCTGGTCGACTATAGTAAAGCCCCCTGGTCGAGTATAATAAAGCCCCCTCATCGAGTACAACAAAGGCCCCTAATCGAGTATAACAAAGTCTCCTGATCGCATATAACAAAGTCCCCTGATCGAGTATAACATATCGATCGAGTATAACAAAGTCCCCTGATCGGGTATAACAAAGTCCCCTGATCGAGTATAACATATCCTCTGATCGAGTATAACAAAGTCCTCTGGTCGAGTATGACAAAGTCCCCTGATAGAGTATAACAAAGTCCCCTGGTTGATTATAACAAAGTCCCCTGATCGAGTATAACATATCTCCTGATTGAATATAACAAAGTCCTCTGGTCGAGTATAAAAAAGTCCCCTGATCGAGTATAACAAAATCCCCTGGTCGAGTATAACAAAGTCCCCTCATCGAGTATAACAAAGGCCCCTCATCGAATATAACAAATTCCATTGGTCAAGTATAAAAAAGATCCCTGGTCGAGTATAACAAAGTCTCCTGATCGAGTATAACAATGTCCCCTGGTCGAGTATAGCAAAGTCCCCTGATGGAGTATAACAAAGCCTCCTGATCGAGTATAACAAAGTCCCCTGATCGAGTATAACAAAGCCCAATGCTCGAGTATAACAAAGTCCCCTGGTCGAGTCCAAAAAAGGCCTCTAATCGACTATAAGAAAGTCCCCTGATCGAGTATAACAAAGCCGCCTAATCGAGTCTATCAAAGTCCCCTTATCGAGTATAACAAATTCCCCTTATCGAGTTTAACAAAGTTCCCTTATCGAGTATAACAAAGTCCCCTAATCGAGTATAACAAAGGCCCCTGGTCGAGAATAACAAAGTCCCCTGATGGAGTGTAACAAAAGTCCCCTGATCGAGTATAACAAAGTCCCCTGATCGAGTATAAAAATGTCCCCTGGTCCAGTGTAACAAAGTCCCCTGATCGAGTATAAAAAAGTTCCCTGGCCCAGTATAACAAAGTCCCTAGATCGAGCATACCAAAGTCCCCTGATCGTTTATAACAAAGTTCCCCAGTCGAGTATAGCAAAGGGCCCTGATCGAGTAAGACAAAGTCCCCTGATCGAGTATAACAAAGTCCCCTGATCGAGTATAAAAAAGCCGCCTATACGAGTATAACAAAGTCATCTGGTCGAGTATAACAAAGTCCTCTGGTCGAGTATAACAAAGTCCCCTAATCGAGTATAACAAAGTCTCCTGGTCGACTATAGTAGAGTCCCCTGGTCGAGTATAACAAAGGCCCCTCATCGAGTATAACAAACTCCATTGGTCAAGTATAAAAAAGTTCCCTGGTCGAGTATAACAAAGTCCCCTAATCGAGTATAACAAAGTCCCCTTTTCGAGTATAGCAAAGTCCCCTGATGGAGTATAACAAAGCCTCCTGATCGAGTATAACAAAGTCTCCTAATCGAGTATAACAAAGCCCCCTTTTCGAGTATAACGAAGTCCCCTGGTCGAGTATAGCAAAGTCCCCTCATCGAGTATAACAAAGCTTCCTGATCGAGTATAACAAAGTCCCTGATCGAGTATAACAAAGTCCCCTGATCGAGTCCAAAAAAGGCCTCAAATCGAGTATAACAAAGTCCCCTGATCTAGTATAACAAAGGCCCCTGATCGAGTATAACAAAGGCCCCTCATCGAGTATAAGAAAGTCCCCTGATCGAGTATAACAAAGCCGCCTAATCGAGTATAACAAAGTCCCGTGGTCGAGTACAACATATCCCCTCATCGAGTATAACAAAGTCCCTGGGGGAGTATAACAAAGTCCCCTGGTCGAGTATAACAAAGTTTTCTCATCGAGCATAACAAAGGCCCCTTGTCGAGTATAACAAAGTCTTCTGATCAAGTATAACAAAGTCCCCTGATCGAGTATAACAAAGTCCCCTAATCAAGTATAACAAAGTCCCCTGATCGAGTATAGCAAAGTCCTCTGTTCGAGTATAACATATCCCCTGATCGAGTATAACAAAATCCTCTGATCGAATATGACAAAGTCCCCTGATCGAGTATAAAAAAGTCCCCTGGTCCAGTATAACAAAGCCCCCTGGTCGAGTATAACACAGTCCCCTAATCGAGTGTAACAAAAGTCCCCTGATCGAGTATAACAAAGTCCCCTAATCGAGTATAAAAATGTCCCCTGGTCCAGTGTAACAAAGTCCCCTGATCGAATATAAGAAAGTCCGCTTGCCCAGTATAATTAAGTTCCTAGATCGAGCATACCAAAGTCCACTTATCGATTATAACAAAGTCCCCAGGTCGAGTATAGCAAACGGCCCTGATCGAGTAAGACAAAGTCATCTGATCGAGTATAACAAAGTCCTCTGATCGAGTATAACAAAGCCCCCTGGATGAGTATAACAAAGTCCCCTGGTCCAGTATAACAAAGTCCCCTGATCGAGTATAACATATCCTCTGATTGAGTATAACAACGTCTCCTGGCCCAGTTTAACAAAGTGCCCAGATCGAGCATATCAAAGTCCCCTAATCGATTATAACAAAGTCCTCTGGTCGAGTATAACAAAGGGCCCTGATCGAGTAAGACAAAGTCCCCTCATCGAGTATAACAAAGTCCCCTGAATGAGTATAACAAAGTCCTATGGTTGAGTATAACAAAGTCCCCTGATCGAGAATAACATATCCCCTGATCGAGTATAACATAGTCCTCTGGTCGAGTATAAAAAAGTCCCCTGATCGCGTATAACAAAGTCTCCTGGTCGTGTATAACAAAGTCCCCTGATCGAGTATAACAAAGGCCCCTCATTGAGTAGAATAAATTCCATTGGTCAAGTATAAAAAAGTCCCCTTATCGAGTATAACAAAGTCCCCATATCGAGTATAACAAAGTCCCCTAATCGAGTATAACAAAGTCCCCTGATCGAGTATAACAAAGCCCCCTGGATGGGTATAACAAAGTCCCCTGATCGAGTATAACAAAATCCCCTGCTCCAGTATAACAAAGTCCCCTGATCGAGTATAACATATCCCCTGATCGAGTATAACATCGTCTCCTGGCCCAGTTTAACAAAGTCCCCAGATCGAGCATAACAAAGTCCCCTAATCGATTATAACAAAGTCCCCTGGTCCAGTATAACAAAGGTTCCTGATCGAGTAAGACAAAGTCCCCTCATCGTGTATAACAAAGTCCTCTGATGCTAGTATAACAAAGCCCCCTGGACGAGTATAACAAAGTCCCCTGAACCGAGTATAACAAGGTCTCCTCATCGAGTATAACATATCCCCTGATCGAGTATAACAAGTCTCTGATGGAGAATAACAAAGTCCCCTGGTCGAGTATAACAAAGTTTTCTAATTGAGCATAACAAAGGCCCCTGGTCGAGTATAACAAAGTCCTCTGATCAAGTATAACAAAGTCCCCTGATCGAGTAAGACAAAGACCTCTGATCGAGTGTAACAAAGTCCCCTGATCGAGTATAAAAAAGCCCCCTAGACGAGTATAACAAAGTCCCCTGATGAGTATAACAAAGTCCCCTGATCGAGTATAACAAAGTCCCCTGGTCCAGTATAACAAAGTCCCCTGGTCGAGTATAGCAAAGTCTCCTGGTCGAGTATAACAAATTTTTCTAATCGAGTATAAAAAAGGCCCCTCGTCGAGTATAACAAAGTCCTCTGATCGAGTATAACAAAGTCCCCTGATCGAGTATAACATATCACCTGATCGAGTATAACAAAGTCCTCTGGTCGAGTATAACAAAGTCCTCTGATCGAGTATAACAAAGGCCCCTCATCGATTATAGCAAAGTCCATTGGTCAAATATAGTAAAGTCCACTCATCGAGTATAACAAAGTCAACCGATCGAGTATAACAAAGACCTCTGGTCGAGTAAGACAAAGTCCCCTGATCAAGTATAAAAAACTCCCCTGGTCGAGTATAACAAAGTCCCCTAGTCGAGTATAACAAAGTCCCCTGGTCGCCTATAGCAAAGCCCCCTGGTCGAGTATAATAAACCCCCCTCATCGAGTATAACAAAGGTCCCTAATCGAGTATAACAAAGTCTCCTGATCGCATATAACAAAGTCCCCTGATCGAGTATAACATATCCTCTGATCGAGTATAACAAAGTTCCCTGATCGAGTATAACAAAGTCCCCTGATCGAGTATAACATATCCTCTGATCGAGTATGACAAAGTCCCCTGATAGAGTATAACAAAGTCCCATGTTTGAGTATAACAAAGTCCCCTAATCGAGTATAACATATCTCCTGATTGAGTATAACAAAGTCCTCTGGTCGAGTATAAAAAAGTCCCCTGAACGAGTATAACAAAATCCCATGGATGAGTATAACAAAGTCCCCTCATCGAGTATAACAAAGGCCCCTCATCGAGTATAACAAAGTCCATTGGTCAAGTATAAAAAAGATCCCTGGTCGAGTATAACAAAGTCCCCTGATCGAGTATAACAATGTCCCCGGTCGAGTATAGCAAAGACCCCTGATCGAGTATAACAAAACCTCCTGATCGAGTATAACAAAGTCCCCTCATCGAGTATAACAAAGCCCAATGCTCGAGTATAACAAAGTCCCCTGGTCGAGTCCAAAAAAGGCCTCTAATCGAGTATAAGAAAGTCCCCTGATCGAGTATAACAAAGCCACCTAATCGAGTATAACAAAGTCCCCTGGTCGAGTATAACAAAGTCCCCTGTTCGAGTCTATCAAAGTCCCCTTATCGAGTATAACAAATTACCCCTTATCGAGTTTAACAAAGTTCCCTTATCGAGTATAACAAAGTCCCCTAATCGAGTATAACAAAGGACCCTGGTCGAGTATAACAAAGTCCCCGGATCGAGTGTAACAAAAGTCCCCTGATCGAGTATAACAAAGTCCCCTTATCGAGTATTAAAATGTCCCCTGGTCCAGTGTAACAAAGTCCCCTGATCGAGTATAAAAAAGTTCCCTGGCCCAGTATAATAAAGTCCCCATATCGAGCATACCAAAGTCCCCTGATCGTTTATAACAAAGTCCCCTGGTCGAGTATAGCAAAGGGCCCTGATCGAGTACGACAAAGTCCCCTGATCGAGTGTAACAAAGTCCCCTGATCGAGTATAAAAAAGCCCCCTAGACGAGTATAACAAAGTCCTCTGGTCGAGTATAACAAAGTCCCCTAATCGTGTATAACAAAGTCCCCTGGTCGACTATAGCAAAGTCCCCTGGTCGAGTATAACAAAGCCTCCTCATCGAGTATAACAAAGTCCCCTAATCGAGTATAACAAAGTCCCCTAATCGAGTATAACAAAGTCCCTAGTTGAGTATAACAAAGTCCCTTAATCGAGTTTAACAAAGTCCCCTGGTCGACTATAGCAAAGTCCCCTGGTTGAGTATAACAAAGGCCCCTCATCGAGTATATCAAACTCCATTGGTCAAGTATAAAAATGTTCCCTGGTCGAGTATAACAAAGTCCCCTAATCGAGTATAACAAAGTCCCCTTTTCGAGTATAGCAAAGTCCCCTGATGGAGTATAACAAAGCCTCCTGATCGAGTATAACAAATGTCCCCTAATCGAGGATAACAAAGCCCCCTGTTCGAGTATAACGAAGTCCCCAGGTCGAGTATAGCAAAGTCCCCTCATCGAGTATAACAAAGCCTCCTGATCGAGAATAACAAAGTCCCCTGATCGAGTATAACAAACCCCCTGCTCGAGTATAACAAAGTCCCCTGATCAAGTCCAAAAAAGGCCTCAAATCGAGTATAACAAAGTCCCCTGATCTAGTATAACAAAGGCCCCTGATCGAGTATAACAAAGGCTCCTCATCGAGTATAAGAAAGTCCCCTGATCGAGTATAACAAAGCCGCCTAATCGAGTATAACAACGTCCCGTAGTCGAGTATAACATATCCCCTGATCGAGTATAACAAAGTCCCTGGTGGAGTATAACAAAGTCCCCTGGTCGAGTATAACAGCGTTTTCTAATCGAGCATAACAAAGGCCCCATGTCGAGTATAACAAAGTCCTCTGATCAAGTATAACAAAGTCCCCTGATCGAGTATAACAAAGTCCCCTAATCAAGTATAACAAAGTCCCCTGATCGAGTATAGCAAAGTCCTCTGTTCGAGTAAAACATATCCCCTGATCGAGTATAACAAAATCCTCTGGTCGAATATGACAAAGTCCCCTGATCGAGTATAAAAAAGTCACCTGGTCCAGTTTAACAAAGTCCCATTATCGAGTATAACAAAGTCCCCTAATCGAGTATAACAAAGTCCGCTGGTCGACTATAGCAAAGTCCCCTGGTCGAGTATAACAAAGTCCCTAGTCGAGCATAACAAAGCCCCTTAATCGAGTATAACAAAGTCCCTAGTCGAGCATAACAAAGCCTCTTAATCGAGTATAACAAAGTCCCCTGGTCGACTAAAGCAAAGTCCCCTTGTCGAGTATAACAAAGGCCCCTCATCGAGTATAACAAACTCCATTGGTCAAGTATAGAAATGTTCCCTGGTCGAGTATAACAAAGTCCCCTAATCGAGTATAACAAAGTCCCCTTTTCGAGTATAGCAAAGTCCCCTGATGGAGTATACGAAAGCCTCCTGATCGAATATAACAAAGTCCCCTAATCGAGTATAACAAAGCCCCCTGTTCGAGTATAACGAAGTCCCCAGGTCGAGTATAGCAAAGTCCCCTCATCGAGTATAACAAAGGCTCCTGATCGAGTATAGCAAAGTCCCCTGATCGAGTATAACAAAGCCCCCTGCTCGAGTATAACAAAGTCCCCTGATCGAGTCCAAAAAAGGCCTCAAATCGAGTATTACAAAGTCCCCAGATCTAGTATAACAAAGGCCCCTGATCGAGTATAACAAAGGCCCCTCATCGAGTATAAGAAAGTCCCCTGATCGAGTATAACAAAGCCGCCTAATCGAGTATAACAAAGTCCCGTGGTCGAGTATAACAAAGTCCCGTGGTCGAGTATAACATATCCCCTGATCGAGTATAACAAAGTCCCTGGTGGAGTATAACAAAGTCCCCTGGTCGAGTATAACAAAGTTTTCTAATCGAGCATAACAAAGGCCCCTTGTCGATTATAACAAAGTCCTCTGATCAAATATAACAAAGTCCCCTGATCGAGTATAACAAAGTCCCCTAATCAAGTATAACAAAGTCCCCTAATCGAGTATAACAAAGTCCCCTGTTCGAGTATAACATATCCTCTGATCGAGTATAACAAAATCCTCTGGTCGAATATGACAAATTCCCCTGATCGAGTATAAAAAAGTCACCTGGTCCGGTTTAACAAAGTCCCATTATCGAGTATAACAAAGTCCCCTAATCGAGTATAACAAAGGCCCCTCGTCGAGTATAACACAGTCCCCTAATCGAGTGTAACAAAACTCCCTTGATCGAGTATAACAAAGTCCCCTAATCGAGTATAAAAATGTCCCCTGGTCCAGTGTAACAAAGTCCCCTGATCGAATATAAAAAAGTCCGCTTGCCCAGTATAATAAAGTCCCTAGATCGAGCATACCAAAGTCCACTGATCGATTATAACAAAGTCTCCCGGTCGAGTATAGCAAACGGCCCTGATCGAGTAAGACAAAGTCATCTGATCGAGTATAACAAAGTCCTCTGATCGAGTATAACAAAGCCCCCTGGATGAGTATAACAAAGACCCCTGATCGAGTATAACAAAGTCCCCTGATCGAGTATAAAAAAGTCCCCTGATCGAGTATAACAAAGTCCCCTGAATGAGTATAACAAAGTCCTCTGGTTGAGTATAACAAAGTCCCCTGATCGAGTATAACATATCCCCTGATCGAGTATAAGAAAGTCCTCTGGTCGAGTATAAAAAAGTCCCCTGATCGAGTATAACAAAGGCCCCTCATTGAGTAGAACAAAGTCCATTGGTCAAGTATAAAAAAGTCCCCTGGTTCGAGTATAACAAAGTCCCCTAATCGAATAAAACAAAGTCCTCTGGTCGAGTATAAAAAAGTCCCCTTATCGAGTATAACAAAGTCCCCTGCTCGAGTATAACAAAGTCCCCTGATCGAGTATAACAAAGTCCCCTAATCGAATATAACAAAGTCCTCTGGTCAAGTATAAAAAAGTCCCCTGGTCGAGTATAACAAAGTCCCCGGTTCGTGTATAACAAAGTCCCCTGGTCGAATATAGCAAAGTCCCCTGATCAAGTATAACAAAGCCTCCAGATCGAGTATAACAAAGTCTCCTGATCGAATATAACAAAGCCCCCTGCTCGAGTATAAGAAAGTCACCTGATCGAGTATAACAAAGTCTCCTGATCTAGTATAACAAAGGCCCCTCATCGAGTCCAAAAAAGGCCCCTAATCGAGTGTAACAAAGTCCCCTCATCTAGTATAACAAAGGCCTCTGATCGAGTATAACAAAGGCCCTCGTCGAGTATAAGAAAGTCCCCTGATCGAGTATAACAAAGCCGCCTAATCGAGTATAACAAAGTCCCCTGGTCGAGTATAACAAAGTCCCCTGTTCGAGTATAACAAAGTCCCCTGGTCGAGTATAGCAAAGTCCCCTGATCGAATATAACAAAGCCTCCTGATCGAGTATAACAAAGTCCCTAATCGGTATAACAAAGCCCCCTGCTCGAGTATAACAAAGTCCCTGGTCGAGTATAGCAAAGTCCCCTGATCGAGTATAACAAAGCCTCCTGATCGAGTATAACAAAGCCGCCTAATCGAGTATAACAAAGTCCCCTGGTCGAGTATAACAAAGTCCCCTGTTCGAGTATAACAAAGTCCCCTGGTCGAGTTTAGCAAAGTCCCCTGATCGAATATAACAAAGCCTCCTGATCGAGTATAACAAAGTCCCCTAATCGAGTATAACAAAGCCCCCTGCTCGAGCATAACAAAGTCCCCTGATCGAATATAATAAAGCCTCCTGATCGAGTATAACAAAGTCCCCTAATCGAGTATAACAAAGCCCCCTGCTCGAGTATAGCAAAGTCCCCTGATCGAGTATAACAAAGCCTCCTGATCGAGTATAACAAAGTCCCCTGATCGAGTATAACAAAGCCCCCTGCTCGAGTATAACAAAGTCCCCTGGTCGAGTATAGCAAAGTCCCCTGATCTAGTATAACAAATGCCCCTTATCGAGTATAACAAAGGCCCCACATCGAGCATAAGAAAGTCCCCTGAACGAATATAACAAAGCTGCCTTATCGAGTATAACAAATTCCCCTGGTCGAGTATAACAAAGTCCCCTGTTCGAGTCTAAGAAAGTCCCCTTATCGAGTATAACAAATTCCCCTTATCGAGTATAACAAAGTCCCCATATCGAGTATAACAAAGTCCCCTAATCGAGTATAACAAAGGCCCCTCGTCGAGAATAACAAAGTCCCCTGATCGAGTGTAACAAAAGTCCCCTAATCGAGTTTAACAAAGTCCCCTAATCGAGTATAAAAATGTCCTCTGGTCCAGTGTAACAAAGTCCCCTGATCGAGTATAAAAATGTCCTCTGGTCCAGTGTAACAAAGTCCATGAACGAGTATAAAAAAGCCCCCTTGCCCAGAATAAAAAAAGTCCCTAGATTGAGCATACCAAAGACCCTTGATCGATTATAACAAAGTCCCCCGGTCGAGTATAGCAAAGGGCCCTGATCGAGTAAGACAAAGTCCCCTGATCGAGTATAACAAAGTCCTCTGATCGAGTATAACAAAGCCCCCTGGATGAGTATAACAAAGTTACCTGATCGAGTATAACAAAGTCCCCCGATCGAGTATAACAAAGTCCCCTGCTCCAGTATAACAAAGTCCCCTGATCGAGTATAACATATCCCCTGATCGAGTATAACAACGTCTCCTGGCCCAGTTTAACAAAGTCCCCATATCGAGCATAACAAAGTCCCCTAATCGATTATAACAAAGTCCCCTGGTCGAGTATAACAAAGGTTCGTGATCGAGTAAGACAAAGTCCCCTCATCGAGTATAACAAAGTCTTCTGTTGCTAGTATAACAAAGCCCCCTTGACGAGTATAACAAAGTCCCCTGAACCGAGTATAACAAACTCCCCTGATCGAGTATAACATATCCCCTGATCGAGTATAACAAGTCTTTGGTGGAGTATAACAAAGTCCCCTGGTCGAGTATAACAAAGTTTTCTAATCGAGCATAACAAAGGGCCCTGGTCGAGTATAACAAAGTCCTCTGATCAAGTATAACAAAGCCCCCTGGACGAGTATAACAAAGTCCCCTGATCGATTATAACAAAGTCCCCTAATCAAGTATAACAAAGTCCCCTGATCGCGTATAACAAAGTCCCCTGATCGAGTATAAATAGTCCCCTGATCGAGTATATAAGGTCCCCTGATCGAGTATAACAATGTCCCCTGGTCGAGTATAACAAAGTCCCCTGTTCGAGTCTAACATTAAATCCCATTATCGAGTATAAAATATTCCCCTTATCGAGTATAACAAAGTCCCCTTTTCGAGTATAACAAAGTCCCCTGATCGAGTATAACAAAGGCCTCTAGTCGAGTATAAAAAAGTTCCCTGATCGAGTATAACAAATGTTCAGTAATCGAGTATAACAAAGTCCTCTGATCGAGTATAAAAAAGTCCCTTGGCCCAGTATAACAAAGTCCCCATATCGAGCATAACAAAGTACCCTGATCGATTATAACAAAGTCCCCTGGTCGAGTATAGCAAAGGGCCCTGATCGAGTAAGACAAAGTTCTCTGATCGAGCATAACAAAGTCCCCTGATCCTAGTATAAAAGTCCTCATCGAAAGTATAAATAAAGCCCCTGGATCGAGTAACATATTCTGGATCGAGTATAACAAAGTCCTCTGGTCGAGTATGGCAAAGTCCCCTGATCGAGTATAATATATCCTCTGGATCGAAAGTATACAAAGTCCTCTGGTCGAGTATGACAAAGTCCCTGATCGAGTATAACAAAGTCCCCGGTCGAGTATAACAAAGCCCCCTGGATGAGTATAACAAAGTTCCCTTGATCGAGTATAACAAAGTCCCCTGATCGAGTATAACAAAGACCCCTGCTCCAGTATAACAAAGTCCCCTGATCGAGTATAACATATCCCCTGCTCGAGTATAACAACGTCTCCGGGCCCAGTTTAACAAAGTCCCCAGATCGAGCATAACAAAGTCCCCTAATCGATTATAACAAAGTCCCCTAGTCGAGTATAACAAAGGTTCCTGATCGAGTAAGACAAAGTCCCCTCATCGAGTATAACAAAGTCCTCTGATGCTAGTATAACAAAGCCCCCTTGACGAGTATAACAAAGTCCCCTGAACACAGTATAACAAAGTCCCCTGATCGAGTATAACATATCCCCTGATCGAGTATAACAAGTCTCTGGTGGAGTATAACAAAGTCCCCTGGTCGAGTATAACAAAGTTTTCTAATCGAGCATAACAAATGCCCCTGGTCAAGTATAACAAAGTCCTCTGATCAAGTATAACAAAGCCCCCTGGACGAGTATAACAAAGTCCCCTGATCGATTATAACAAAGTCCCCTAATCAAGTATAACAAAGTCCCCTGATCGAGTATAACAAAGTCCCCTGATCGAGTTTAACATATCCCCTGATCGAGTATAACAAAGTCCCCTGGTCGAGTATAACAAAGTCCCCTGTTCGAGTCTAACATTAAATCCCATTATCGAGTATAAAATATTCCCCTTATCGAGTATAACAAAGTCCCCTTTTCGAGTATAACAAAGTCCCCTGATCGAGTATAACAAAGGCCTCTAGTCGAGTATAGAAAAGTTCCCTGATCGAGTATAACAAAAGTCCAGTGATCTAGCATAACAAAGTCCTCTGATCGAGTATAAAAAAGTCCCCTGGCCCAGTATAACAAAGTCCCCATATCGAGCATAACAACGTACCCTGATCGATTATAACAAAGTCCCCTGGTCCAGGATAACAAAGTCCCCTGGTCGAGTATAGCAAAGTCCCCTCATCGAGTATAACATATCCTCTGATCGAGTATAACAAAGTCCTCTGGTCGAGTATGACAAAGTCCCCTGATCGAGTATAACAAAGTCCCCTGGTCGAGTATAACAAAGTCCCCTGATCGAGTATAACCAAGGCCCCTCATCGAGTTTAGCAAAGTCCATTGGTCAAATATAGGAAAGTCCACTGATCGAGTATAACAAAGTCCCAGATCGAGCAAAACAATGTCCCCTGATCGATTATAACAAAGTCCCCTGGTCGAGAATAGCAAAGGGCCCTGATCGAGTAAGACAAAGTCCCCTGATCGAGTATAACAAAGTCCCCTAATCGAATATAACAAAGCCCCCTGGACGAGTATAACAAAGTTCCCTGATCGAGTATACCAAAGTCCCATGATCGAGTATAACAAAGTCCCCTGGTCTAGTACAACAAAGTCCCCTGATCGAGTATAACATATCCCCTAATCGAGTATTACAAAGTCTCCTGGCCCAGTATAACAAAGTCCCCAGATCGAGCGTAACACAGTCCCCTGATCGATTATAACAAAGTCCCCAGGTCGAGTATAACAAAGGCCCTGATCGAATGAGACAAAGTCCAATGATCGAGTATAACAAAGTCCCCTGATCGAGTATAACAAAGCCCCCTGGACGAGTATAACAAAGACCCCTGATCGTGTATAACAAAGTCCCCTGATCGAGTATTACATATCCCCTGATCGAATATAAGAAAGTCCCTGGTGGAGTATAAGAAAGTCCCCTGCTCGAGTATCACAAAGGCCCCTAATCGAGTATAACAAAGTCTCCTGATCGCGTATAACAAAGTCCCCTGATCGAGTATAACAAAGGCCCCTGGTCGAGTATAACAAAGTCCCCTGATCGAGTGTAACAAAAGTCCCCTGATCAAGTATAACAAAGTCCCCTGATCGAGTATAAAAATGCCCCCTGGTCCAGTGCAACAAAGTCCCCTGATCGAGTATAACAAAGCCCCCTAGACGAGTATAACAAAGTTCCCTCATCGAGTATAGCAAAGTCCCCTAATCGAGTATAACAAAGTCCCCTGGTCCAGTAAAACAAAGTCCCCTGATCAAGTATAACATATCCTCTGATAGAGTATAACAACGTCTCCTGGCCCAGTTTAACAAAGTCCCCAGATCTAGCATAACAAAGTCCCCTAATCGATTATAACAAAGTCCCCTGGTCGAGTATAACAAATGGCCCTGATCGAGTAAGACAAAGTCCCCTGATCGAGCATAACAAAGTCCCCTAATCCTAGTATAACAAAGCAACCTGGACGAGTATAACAAAGTCCCCTGAACCGAGTATAACAAAGTCCCCTGATCGAGTAAAACATATCCCCTGATCGAGTATAAAAAAGTCCCTGGTGGAGTATAACAAAGTCCCCTAATCGAGTATAACAAAGGCCCCTGGTTGAGTATAACAAAGTCCTCTGATCAAGTATAACAAAGTCCCCTAATCGAGTGAAACAAAGTCCCCTGATCGAGTATAACATATCACCTGATCGAGTATAACAAAGTTCTCTGGTCGAGTATAACAAAGGCCCCTCATCGAGTATAGCAAACTCCATTGGTCAAATACAGGAAAGTCCACTGATCGAGTATGACAAAGTCCCCTGATCAAGTATAAAAAAGTCCACTCGTCGAGTATAACAAAGCCCCCTGATCGAGTACAACAAATTCCCCTGGTCGAGTATAGCAAAGTCCCCTGGTCGAGTATAACAAAGCCCCCTCATCGAGTATAACAAAGGTTCCTAATCGAGTATAACTGAGTCCCCTGATTGAGTATAACAAAGTATAACAAAGTCCTCTGGTTGAGTACAACAAAGTCCCCTGATCGTGTATAACATATCCCCTGATCGAGTATAACAAAGTCCACTGGTCTAGAATAAAAAAGATCCCTGATCGCGTATAACAAAGTCCCCTGGTCGTGTATAACCAAGTCCCCTGTCGAGTATAACAAAGTCCCCTTATCGAGTATAACAAAGTCGTCTGTTCGAGTATAAAAAAGTCCCCTGATCGAGTATAACAAAGACGCCTTATCGAGTATAACAAAGTCCCCTGGTCGAGTATAACAAAGTCCCCTGTTCGAGTCTAACAAAGTCCCCTTATCGAGTGAGACAAAGTCCCCTGATCTAGTATACCAAAGTCCCCTGATCGAGTATAACAAAGCTCCCTGGACGAGTATAACAAAGTCTCCTTATCAAGTATAACAAAGTCCCCTGATCGAGTATAACAAAGTCCCCTGATCGAGTATAACATATCCACTGATCGAGTATAACAAAGTCCTCTGGTCGAGTATGACAAAGCCCCCTGATAGAGTATAACAAAGTCCCCTGGTCGAGTATAATAAAGTCTCCTGATCGAGTATAACAAAGGCCCCTCATCGAGTATATCAAAGTGCCCTGGTCGAGTATAACAAAGGCCCTGATCGAGTAAGACAAAGTCCCATGATCGAAGATAACAAAGTCCCCTGATCGAGTATAACAAAGCCCCCTGTATGAGTATAACAAAGACCCCTGATCGAGTATAACAAAGTCCCCTGATCGAGTATTACATATCCCCTGATCGAATATAACAAAGTCCCTGGTGGAGTATAACAAAGGCCCTGATCGAGTAAGACAAAGTCCCCTGATCGAAGATAACAAAGTCCCCTGATCGAGTATAACAAAGCCCCCTGGACGAGTATAACAAAGACCCCTGATCGAGTATAACAAAGTCCCCTGATCGAGTATAACAAAGTCTCCTGATCGCATATAACAAAGTCCCCTGATCAAGTATAACATATCCTCTGATCGAGTATAACAAAGTCCCCTAATCGAGTATAACAAAGTCCCCTGATCGAGTATAACATATCCTCTGATCGAGTATAACAAAGTCCTCTGGTCGAGTATGACAAAGTCCCCTGATAGAGTGTAACAAAGTCCCCTGGTTGAGTATAACAAAGTCACCTGATCGAGTATAACATATCTCCTGATTGAGTATAACAAAGTCCTCTGGTCGAGTATAAAAAAGTCCCCTGATCGAGTATAACAAAATCCCCTGGTCGAGTTAACAAAGTCCCCTCATCGAGTACAACAAAGGCCCCTCATCGAGTATAACAAATTCCAATGGTCAAGTATAAAAAAGATCCCTGGTCGAGTATAACAAAGTCTCCTCATCGAGTATAACAAAGTCCCCTGATCGAGTATAACAAAGCCCAATGCTCGAGTATAACAAAGTCCCCTGATCGAGTATAACAAAGCCCAATGCTCGAGTATAACAAAGTCCCCTGGTCGAGTCCAAAAAAGGCCTCTAATCGAGTATAAGAAAGTCCCCTGATCGAGTATAACTAAGCCGCCTAATCGAGTATAACAAAGTCCCCTGGTCGAGTATAACAAAATCCCCTGTTCGAGTCTATCAAAGTCCCCTTATCGAGTATAACAAATTCCCCTTATCGAGTTTAACAAAGTTCCCTTATAGGGTATAACAAAGTCCCCTAATCGAGTATAACAAAGGCCCCTGGTCGAGTATAACAAAGTCCCCTGATCGAATGTAACAAAAGTCCCCTGATCGAGTATAACAAAGTCCCCTGATCGAGTATAAAAATGTCCCCTGGTCCAGTGTAACAAAGTCCCCTGATCGAGTATAAAAACGTTCCCTGGCCCAGTATAACAAAGTCCCTAGATCGAGCATACCAAAGTCCCCTGATCGTTTATAACAAAGTTCCCCAGTCGAGTATAGCAAAGTCCCCTAATCGAGTATAACAAAGTCCCCTGGTCGACTATAGCAAAGTCCCCTGCTCGAATATAACAAA
The DNA here is from genome assembly GCF_018991925.1 of Homarus americanus. NCBI lineage: Eukaryota > Metazoa > Arthropoda > Malacostraca > Decapoda > Nephropidae > Homarus > Homarus americanus. The sequence goes on along the minus strand of NW_024711914.1, from coordinate 2,367 downwards.
GCCTCCTCATCGAGTATAACAAAGTCTCCTAATCGAGTATAACAAAGTCCCCTAATCGAGTATAACAAAGTCCCTGGTCGAGTATAACAAAGTCCCTTAATCGAGTATAACAAAGTCCCCTGGTCGACTATAGCAGAGTCCCCTGGTCGAGTATAACAAAGGCCCCTCATCGAGTATAACAAACTCCATTGGTCAAGTATAAAAAAGTTCCCTGGTCGAGTATAACAAAGTCCCCTAATCGAGTATAACAAAGTCCCCTTTTCGAGTATAGCAAAGTCCCCTGATGGAGTATAAAAAAGCCTCCTGATCGAGTATAACAAAGTCCCCTAATCGAGTATAACAAAGCCCCCTGTTCGAGTATAACGAAGTCCCCTGGTCGAGTATAGCAAAGTCCCCTCATCGAGTATAACAAAGCCACCTGATCGAGTATAACAAAGTCCCCTGATCGAGTATAACAAAGTCCCCTGCTCGAGTATAACAAAGTCCCCTGATCGAGTCAAAAAAGGCCTCAAATCGAGTATAACGAAGTCCCTTGATCTAGTATAACAAAGGCCCATGATCGAGTATAACAAAGGCCCCTCATCGAGTATAAGAAAGTCCCCTGATCGACTATAACAAAGCCGCCTAATCGAGTATAACAAAGTCCCGTGGTCGAGTATAACATATCCCCTGATCGAGTATAACAAAGTCCCTGGTGGAGTATAACAAAGTCCCCTGGTCGAGTATAACAAAGTTTTCTAATCGAGCATAACAAAGGCCCCTTGTCGAGTATAACAAAGTCCTCTGATCAAGTATAACAAAGTCCCCTGATCGAGTATAACAAAGTCCCCTTATCAAGTATAACAAAGTCCCCTGATCGAGTATAGCAAAGTCCTCTGTTCGAGGATAACATATCCCCTGATCGAGTATAACAAAATCCTCTGGTCGAATATGACAAAGTCCCCTGATCGAGTATAAAAAAGTCCCCTGGTCCAGTATAACAAAGCCCCCTGGTCGAGTATAACACAGTCCCCTAATCGAGTATAAAAATGTCCCCTGGTCCAGATTAACAAAGTCCCCTGAACGAATATAAAAAAGTCCGCTTGCCCAGTATAATAAAGTCCCTAGATCGAGCATACCAAAGTCCACTGATCGATTATAACAAAGTCCCCAGGTCGAGTATAGCAAACAGCCCTGATCGAGTAAGACAAAGTCATCTGATCGAGTATAACATTTTCCTCTGATCGAGTATAACAAAGCCCCCTGGATGAGTATAACAAAGTCCCCTGGTCCAGTATAACAAAGTCCCCTGATCGAGTATAACATATCCTCTGATCGAGTATAACAACGTCTCCTGGCCCAGTTTAACAAAGTGCCCAGATCGAGCATATCAAAGTCCCCAAATCGATTATAACAAAGTCCTCTGGTCGAGTATAACAAAGGGCCCTGATCGAGTAAGACAAAGTCCCCTCATCGAGTATAACAAAGTCCTTTGATCCTAGTATAACAAAGCCCCCTGGACGAGTATAACAAAGTCCCCTCTCCCGAGTATAACAAAGTCCCCTGATCGAGTATAACATATCCCCTGATCGAGTATAACAAAGTCCTCTGGTCGAGTATAAAAAAGTCCACTGATCGCGTATAACAAAGTCTCCTGTTCGTGTATAACAAAGTCCCCTGATCGAGTATAACAAAGGCCCCTCATTGAGTAGAACAAATTCCATTGGTCAAGTATAAAAAAGTCCCCTGATCGAATATAACAAAGCCCCCTGTTCGAGTACAAGAAAGTCACCTGATCGAGTATAACAAGGTCTCCTGATAGAGTATAACAAGGCCCCTCATCGAGTCCAAAAAAGGCCCCTAATCGAGTGTAACAAAGTCCCCTCATCTAGCATAACAAAGGCCTCTGATCGAGTATAACAAAGGCCCCTCATCGAGTATAAGAAAGTCCCCTGATCGAGTATAACAAAGCCGCCTAATCGAGTATAACAAAGTCCCCTGGTCGAGAATAACAATGTCCCCTGTTTGAGTATAACAAAGTCCCATGGTCGAGTATAGCAAAGTCCCCTAATCGAATATGACAAAACCTCCTGATCGAGTATAACAAAGTCCCCTAATCGAGTATAACAAAGCCCCCTGCTCGAGTATAACAAAGTCCCCTGGTCGAGTATAGCAAAGTCCCCTGATCGAGTATAACAAAGCCCCCTGCTCGAGTATAACAAAGTCCCCTAATCGAGTATAACAAAGTCCCCTGCTCCAGTATAACAAAGTCCCCTGATCGAGTATAACATATCCCCTGATCGAGTATAACAACGTCTCCTGGCCCAGTTTAACAAAGTCCCCAGATCGAGCATAACAAAGTCCCCTAATCGATTATAACAAAGTCCC